>NC_133140.1:12487163-12787163 GCF_048418815.1 Hemitrygon akajei | reverse complement strand
ACCCTGGGCTCACCAAGACTATCCCCGTGAAGTAGATTCAGTCCCTGGACTCACCAAGACATTCCCAGTGAAGTAGATTCAGTCCCTGGGCTCACCAAGACATTCCCAGTGAAGTAGATTCAGTCCCTGGACTCACCAAAACATTCCCAGTGAAGTAGATTCTGTCCCTGGGCTCACCAAGACATTCCCAGTGAAGTAGATTCAGTCCCTGGACTCACCAAGACATTCCCAGTGAAGTAGATTCAGTCCCTGGGCTCACCAAGACATTCCCAGTGAAGTAGATTCAGTCCCTGGACTCACCAAGACATTCCCAGTGAAGTAGATTCAGTCCCTGGGCTCACCAAGACATTCCCAGTGAAGTAGATTCAGTCCCTGGGCTCACCAAGGCATTCCCAGTGAAGTAGATTCAGTCTCTGGGCTCACCAAAGCATTCCCAGTGCAGTAGATTCAGTCCCTGGGCTCACCAAGACATTCCCAGTGAAGTAGATTCAATCCCTGGGCTCACCAAGACAATCCCCGTGAAGTAGATTCAGTCCCTGGACTCACCAAGACATTCCCAGTGAAGTAGATTCAGTCCCTGGGCTCACCAAGACATTCCCAGTGAAGTAGATTCAGTCCCTGGGCTCACCAAGACATTCCCAGTGAAGTAGATTCAGTCCCTGGGCTCACCAAGACAATCCCCGTGAAGTAGATTCAGTCCCTGGGCTCACCAAGACATTCCCAGTGAAGTAGATTCAGTCCCTGGGCTCACCAAGACATTCCCAGTGAAGTAGATTCAGTCCCTGGGCTCACCAAGACATTCCCAGTGAAGTAGATTCAGTCCCTGGCCTCACCAAGACATTCCCGGTGAAGTAGATTCTGTCCCTGGGCTCACCAAGACATTCCCAGTGAAGTAGATTCAGTCCCTGGGCTCACCAAGACATTCCCGGTGAAGTAGATTCAGTCCCTGTGCTCACCAAGACATTCCCAGTGAAGTAGATTCAGTCCCTGGGCTCACCAAGACATTCCCAGTGAAGTAGATTCAGTCCCTGGACTCACCAAGACATTCCCGGTGAAGTAGATTCAGTCCCTGGGCTCACCAAGACATTCCCGGTGAAGTAGATTCAGTCCCTGGACTCACCAAGACATTCCCGGTGAAGTAGATTCAGTCCCTGGGCTCACCAAGACATTCCCAGTGAAGTAGATTCTGTCCCTGGGCTCACCAAGACATTCCCCGTGAAGTAGATTCAGTCCCTGGACTCACCAAGACTTTCCCAGTGAAGTAGATTCAGTCCCTGGGCTCACAAAGCCATTCCCAGTGAAGTAGATTCAGTCCCTGGGCTCACCAAGACATTCCCAGTGAAGTAGATTCAGTCCCTGGTCTCACCAAGTCACTCCCAGTGAAGTACATTCAGTCCCTGGGCTCACCAAGACATTCCCAGTGAAGTAGATTCAGTCCCTGGGCTCACCAAGACATTCCCGGTGAAGTAGATTCAGTCCCTGGGCTCACCAAGACATTCCCAGTGAAGTAGATTCTGTCCCTGGGCTCACCAAGACATTCCCGGTGAAGTAGATTCAGTCCCTGGGCTCACCAAGACATTCCCGGTGAAGTAGATTCAGTCTCTGGGCTCACCAAGACATTCCCGGTGAAGTAGATTCAGTCCCTGGGCTCACCAAGACATTCCCAGTGAAGTAGATTCAGTCCCTGGGCTCACCAAGACATTCCCAGTGAAGTAGATTCAGTCCCTGGGCTCACCAAGACATTCCCGGTGAAGTAGATTCAGTCCCTGGGCTCACCAAGACATTCCCAGTGAAGTAGATTCAGTCCCTGGGCTCACCAAGACATTCCCAGTGAAGTAGATTCAGTCCCTGGGCTCACCAAGACAATCCCCGTGAAGTAGATTCAGTCCCTGGGCTCACCAAGACATTCCCAGTGAAGTAGATTTAGTCCCTGGGCTCACCAAGACATTCCCAGTGAAGTAGATTCAGTCCCTGGGCTCACCAAGACATTCCCAGTGAAGTAGATTCAGTCCCTGGGCTCACAAAGACATTCCCGGTGAAGTAGATTCTGTCCCTGGGCTCACCAAGACATTCCCAGTGAAGTAGATTCAGTCCCTGGGCTCACCAAGACATTCCCAGTGAAGTAGATTCAGTCCCTGGGCTCACCAAGACATTCCCAGTGAAGTAGATTCAGTCCCTGGGCTCACCAAGACAATCCCCGTGAAGTAGATTCAGTCCCTGGCCTCACCAAGACATTCCCAGTGAAGTAGATTCAGTCCCTGGGCTCACCAAGACATTCCCAGTGAAGTAGATTCAGTCCATGGGCTCACCAAGACATTCCCAGTGAAGTAGATTCAGTCCCTGGACTCACCAAGACATTCCCAGTGAAGTAGATTCAGTCCCTGGACTCACCAAGACATTCCCAGTGAAGTAGATTCAGTCCCTGGGCTCACCAAGACATTCCCAGTGAAGTAGATTCAGTCCCTGGGCTCACCAAGGCATTCCCAGTGAAGTAGATTCAGTCTCTGGGCTCACCAAAGCATTCCCAGTGCAGTAGATTCAGTCCCTGGGCTCACCAAGACATTCCCAGTGAAGTAGATTCAGTCCCTGGGCTCACCAAGACAATCCCCGTGAAGTAGATTCAGTCCCTGGACTCACCAGGACATTCCCAGTGAAGTAGATTCAGTCCCTGGGCTCACCAAGACATTCCCAGTGAAGTAGATTCAGTCCCTGGGCTCACCAAGACAATCCCCGTGAAGTAGATTCAGTCCCTGGGCTCACCAATACATTCCCAGTGAAGTAGATTCAGTCCCTGGGCTCACCAAGACATTCCCAGTGAAGTAGATTCAGTCCCTGGGCTCACCAAGACATTCCCAGTGAAGTAGATTCAGTCCCTGGGCTCACAAAGACATTCCCGGTGAAGTAGATTCTGTCCCTGGGCTCACCAAGACATTCCCAGTGAAGTAGATTCAGTCCCTGGGCTCACCAAGACATTCCCGGTGAAGTAGATTCAGTCCCTGGGCTCACCAAGACATTCCCAGTGAAGTAGATTCAGTCCCTGGGCTCACCAAGACATTCCCAGTGAAGTAGATTCAGTCCCTAGGCTCACCAAGACATTCCCGGTGAAGTAGATTCAGTCCCTGGGCTCACCAAGACATTCCCGGTGAAGTAGATTCAGTCCCTGGGCTCACCTAGACATTCCCAGTGAAGTAGATTCAGTCCTGGGCTCACCAAGACATTCCCAGTGAAGTAGATTCTGTCCCTGGGCTCACCAAGACATTCCCCGTGAAGTAGATTCAGTCCCTGGACTCACCAAGACTTTCCCAGTGAAGTAGATTCAGCCCCTGGGCTCACAAAGACATTCCCAGTGAAGTAGATTCAGTCCCTGGGCTCACCAAGACATTCCCAGTGAAGTAGATTCAGTCCCTGGGCTCACCAAGTCATTCCCAGTGAAGTACATTCAGTCCCTGGGCTCACCAAGACATTCCCAGTGAAGTAGATTCAGTCCCTGGGCTCACCAAGACATTCCCGGTGAAGTAGATTCAGTCCCTGGACTCACCAAGACATTCCCAGTGAAGTAGATTCTGTCCCTGGGCTCACCAAGACATTCCCGGTGAAGTAGATTCAGTCCCTGGGCTCACCAAGACATTCCCAGTGAAGTAGATTCAGTCTCTGGGCTCACCAAGACATTCCCGGTGAAGTAGATTCAGTCCCTGGGCTCACCAAGACATTCCCAGTGAAGTAGATTCAGTCCCTGGGCTCACCAAGACATTCCCAGTGAAGTAGATTCAGTCCCTGGACTCACCAAGACATTCTCAGTGAAGTAGATTCAGTCCCTGGGCTCACCAAGACATTCCCAGTGAAGTAGATTCAGTCAATGGGCTCACCAAGACATTCCCAGTGAAGTAGATTCAGTCCCTGGGCTCACCAAGATATTCCCAGTGAAGTAGATTCAGTCCCTGGGCTCACCAAGGCATTCCCAGTGAAGTAGTTTCAGTCTCTGGGCTCACCAAAGCATTCCCAGTGCAGTAGATTCAGTCCCTGGGCTCACCAAGACATTCCCAGTGAAGTAGATTCAGTCCCTGGGCTCACCAAGACAATCCCCGTGAAGTAGATTCAGTCCCTGGACTCACCAAGACATTCCCAGTGAAGTAGATTCTGTCCCTGGGCTCACCAAGACATTCCCAGTGAAGTAGATTCAGTCCCTGGACTCACCAAAACATTCCCAGTGAAGTAGATTCTGTCCCTGGGCTCACCAAGACATTCCCAGTGAAGTAGATTCAGTCCCTGGACTCACCAAGACATTCCCAGTGAAGTAGATTCAGTCCCTGGGCTCACCAAGACATTCCCAGTGAAGTAGATTCAGTCCCTGGACTCACCAAGACATTCCCAGTGAAGTAGATTCAGTCCCTGGGCTCACCAAGACATTCCCAGTGAAGTAGATTCAGTCCCTGGGCTCACCAAGGCATTCCCAGTGAAGTAGATTCAGTCTCTGGGCTCACCAAAGCATTCCCAGTGCAGTAGATTCAGTCCCTGGGCTCACCAAGACATTCCCAGTGAAGTAGATTCAATCCCTGGGCTCACCAAGACAATCCCCGTGAAGTAGATTCAGTCCCTGGACTCACCAAGACATTCCCAGTGAAGTAGATTCAGTCCCTGGGCTCACCAAGACATTCCCAGTGAAGTAGATTCAGTCCCTGGGCTCACCAAGACATTCCCAGTGAAGTAGATTCAGTCCCTGGGCTCACCAAGGCATTCCCAGTGAAGTAGATTCAGTCTCTGGGCTCACCAAAGCATTCCCAGTGCAGTAGATTCAGTCCCTGGGCTCACCAAGACATTCCCAGTGAAGTAGATTCTGTCCCTGGGCTCACCAAGACATTCCCGGTGAAGTAGATTCAGTCCCTGGGCTCACCAAGACATTCCCGGTGAAGTAGATTCAGTCTCTGGGCTCACCAAGACATTCCCGGTGAAGTAGATTCAGTCCCTGGGCTCACCAAGACATTCCCAGTGAAGTAGATTCAGTCCCTGGGCTCACCAAGACATTCCCAGTGAAGTAGATTCAGTCCCTGGGCTCACCAAGACATTCCCGGTGAAGTAGATTCAGTCCCTGGGCTCACCAAGACATTCCCAGTGAAGTAGATTCAGTCCCTGGGCTCACCAAGACATTCCCAGTGAAGTAGATTCAGTCCCTGGGCTCACCAAGACAATCCCCGTGAAGTAGATTCAGTCCCTGGGCTCACCAAGACATTCCTAGTGAAGTAGATTTAGTCCCTGGGCTCACCAAGACATTCCCAGTGAAGTAGATTCAGTCCCTGGGCTCACCAAGACATTCCCAGTGAAGTAGATTCAGTCCCTGGGCTCACAAAGACATTCCCGGTGAAGTAGATTCTGTCCCTGGGCTCACCAAGACATTCCCAGTGAAGTAGATTCAGTCCCTGGGCTCACCAAGACATTCCCAGTGAAGTAGATTCAGTCCCTGGGCTCACCAAGACATTCCCAGTGAAGTAGATTCAGTCCCTGGGCTCACCAAGACAATCCCCGTGAAGTAGATTCAGTCCCTGGCCTCACCAAGACATTCCCAGTGAAGTAGATTCAGTCCCTGGGCTCACCAAGACATTCCCAGTGAAGTAGATTCAGTCCATGGGCTCACCAAGACATTCCCAGTGAAGTAGATTCAGTCCCTGGACTCACCAAGACATTCCCAGTGAAGTAGATTCAGTCCCTGGACTCACCAAGACATTCCCAGTGAAGTAGATTCAGTCCCTGGGCTCACCAAGACATTCCCAGTGAAGTAGATTCAGTCCCTGGGCTCACCAAGGCATTCCCAGTGAAGTAGATTCAGTCTCTGGGCTCACCAAAGCATTCCCAGTGCAGTAGATTCAGTCCCTGGGCTCACCAAGACATTCCCAGTGAAGTAGATTCAGTCCCTGGGCTCACCAAGACAATCCCCGTGAAGTAGATTCAGTCCCTGGACTCACCAGGACATTCCCAGTGAAGTAGATTCAGTCCCTGGGCTCACCAAGACATTCCCAGTGAAGTAGATTCAGTCCCTGGGCTCACCAAGACAATCCCCGTGAAGTAGATTCAGTCCCTGGGCTCACCAATACATTCCCAGTGAAGTAGATTCAGTCCCTGGGCTCACCAAGACATTCCCAGTGAAGTAGATTCAGTCCCTGGGCTCACCAAGACATTCCCAGTGAAGTAGATTCAGTCCCTGGGCTCACAAAGACATTCCCGGTGAAGTAGATTCTGTCCCTGGGCTCACCAAGACATTCCCAGTGAAGTAGATTCAGTCCCTGGGCTCACCAAGACATTCCCGGTGAAGTAGATTCAGTCCCTGGGCTCACCAAGACATTCCCAGTGAAGTAGATTCAGTCCCTGGGCTCACCAAGACATTCCCAGTGAAGTAGATTCAGTCCCTAGGCTCACCAAGACATTCCCGGTGAAGTAGATTCAGTCCCTGGGCTCACCAAGACATTCCCGGTGAAGTAGATTCAGTCCCTGGGCTCACCTAGACATTCCCAGTGAAGTAGATTCAGTCCTGGGCTCACCAAGACATTCCCAGTGAAGTAGATTCTGTCCCTGGGCTCACCAAGACATTCCCCGTGAAGTAGATTCAGTCCCTGGACTCACCAAGACTTTCCCAGTGAAGTAGATTCAGCCCCTGGGCTCACAAAGACATTCCCAGTGAAGTAGATTCAGTCCCTGGGCTCACCAAGACATTCCCAGTGAAGTAGATTCAGTCCCTGGGCTCACCAAGTCATTCCCAGTGAAGTACATTCAGTCCCTGGGCTCACCAAGACATTCCCAGTGAAGTAGATTCAGTCCCTGGGCTCACCAAGACATTCCCGGTGAAGTAGATTCAGTCCCTGGGCTCACCAAGACATTCCCAGTGAAGTAGATTCTGTCCCTGGGCTCACCAAGACATTCCCGGTGAAGTAGATTCAGTCCCTGGGCTCACCAAGACATTCCCAGTGAAGTAGATTCAGTCTCTGGGCTCACCAAGACATTCCCGGTGAAGTAGATTCAGTCCCTGGGCTCACCAAGACATTCCCAGTGAAGTAGATTCAGTCCCTGGGCTCACCAAGACATTCCCAGTGAAGTAGATTCAGTCCCTGGACTCACCAAGACATTCTCAGTGAAGTAGATTCAGTCCCTGGGCTCACCAAGACATTCCCAGTGAAGTAGATTCAGTCAATGGGCTCACCAAGACATTCCCAGTGAAGTAGATTCAGTCCCTGGGCTCACCAAGATATTCCCAGTGAAGTAGATTCAGTCCCTGGGCTCACCAAGGCATTCCCAGTGAAGTAGTTTCAGTCTCTGGGCTCACCAAAGCATTCCCAGTGCAGTAGATTCAGTCCCTGGGCTCACCAAGACATTCCCAGTGAAGTAGATTCAGTCCCTGGGCTCACCAAGACAATCCCCGTGAAGTAGATTCAGTCCCTGGACTCACCAAGACATTCCCAGTGAAGTAGATTCTGTCCCTGGGCTCACCAAGACATTCCCAGTGAAGTAGATTCAGTCCCTGGACTCACCAAAACATTCCCAGTGAAGTAGATTCTGTCCCTGGGCTCACCAAGACATTCCCAGTGAAGTAGATTCAGTCCCTGGACTCACCAAGACATTCCCAGTGAAGTAGATTCAGTCCCTGGGCTCACCAAGACATTCCCAGTGAAGTAGATTCAGTCCCTGGACTCACCAAGACATTCCCAGTGAAGTAGATTCAGTCCCTGGGCTCACCAAGACATTCCCAGTGAAGTAGATTCAGTCCCTGGGCTCACCAAGGCATTCCCAGTGAAGTAGATTCAGTCTCTGGGCTCACCAAAGCATTCCCAGTGCAGTAGATTCAGTCCCTGGGCTCACCAAGACATTCCCAGTGAAGTAGATTCAATCCCTGGGCTCACCAAGACAATCCCCGTGAAGTAGATTCAGTCCCTGGACTCACCAAGACATTCCCAGTGAAGTAGATTCAGTCCCTGGGCTCACCAAGACATTCCCAGTGAAGTAGATTCAGTCCCTGGGCTCACCAAGACATTCCCAGTGAAGTAGATTCAGTCCCTGGGCTCACCAAGACAATCCCCGTGAAGTAGATTCAGTCCCTGGGCTCACCAAGACATTCCCAGTGAAGTAGATTCAGTCCCTGGGCTCACCAAGACATTCCCAGTGAAGTAGATTCAGTCCCTGGGCTCACCAAGACATTCCCAGTGAAGTAGATTCAGTCCCTGGCCTCACCAAGACATTCCCGGTGAAGTAGATTCTGTCCCTGGGCTCACCAAGACATTCCCAGTGAAGTAGATTCAGTCCCTGGGCTCACCAAGACATTCCCGGTGAAGTAGATTCAGTCCCTGTGCTCACCAAGACATTCCCAGTGAAGTAGATTCAGTCCCTGGGCTCACCAAGACATTCCCAGTGAAGTAGATTCAGTCCCTGGACTCACCAAGACATTCCCGGTGAAGTAGATTCAGTCCCTGGGCTCACCAAGACATTCCCGGTGAAGTAGATTCAGTCCCTGGACTCACCAAGACATTCCCGGTGAAGTAGATTCAGTCCCTGGGCTCACCAAGACATTCCCAGTGAAGTAGATTCTGTCCCTGGGCTCACCAAGACATTCCCCGTGAAGTAGATTCAGTCCCTGGACTCACCAAGACTTTCCCAGTGAAGTAGATTCAGTCCCTGGGCTCACAAAGACATTCCCAGTGAAGTAGATTCAGTCCCTGGGCTCACCAAGACATTCCCAGTGAAGTAGATTCAGTCCCTGGTCTCACCAAGTCATTCCCAGTGAAGTTCATTCAGTCCCTGGGCTCACCAAGACATTCCCAGTGAAGTAGATTCAGTCCCTGGGCTCACCAAGACATTCCCGGTGAAGTAGATTCAGTCCCTGGGCTCACCAAGACATTCCCAGTGAAGTAGATTCTGTCCCTGGGCTCACCAAGACATTCCCGGTGAAGTAGATTCAGTCCCTGGGCTCACCAAGACATTCCCGGTGAAGTAGATTCAGTCTCTGGGCTCACCAAGACATTCCCGGTGAAGTAGATTCAGTCCCTGGGCTCACCAAGACATTCCCAGTGAAGTAGATTCAGTCCCTGGGCTCACCAAGACATTCCCAGTGAAGTAGATTCAGTCCCTGGGCTCACCAAGACATTCCCGGTGAAGTAGATTCAGTCCCTGGGCTCACCAAGACATTCCCAGTGAAGTAGATTCAGTCCCTGGGCTCACCAAAGCATTCCCAATGAAGTAAATTCAGTCCCTGGGCTCACCAAGACATTCCCAGTGAAGTAGATTCAGTCTCTGGGCTCACCAAGACATTCCCGGTGAAGTAGATTCAGTCCCTGGGCTCACCAAGCCTTTCCCAGTGAAGTAGATTCAGTCCCTGGGCTCACAAAGACATTCCCAGTGAAGTAGATTCAGTCCCTGGGCTCACCAAGACATTTCCCGTGAAGTAGATTCAGTACCTGGGATCACCAAGACATTCCCAGTGAAGTAGATTCAGTCCCTGGGCTCTCCAAGACATTCCCGGTGAAGTAGATTCAGTCCCTGGGCTCACCAAGACATTCCCAGTGAAGTAGATTCAGTCCCTGGCCTCACCAAGACATTCCCACTGAAGTAGATTCAGTCTCTGGGCTCACCAAGACATTCCCAGTGAAGTAGATTCAGTCCCTGGGCTCACCAAGACATTCCCGGTGAAGTAGATTCAGTCTCTGGACTCACCAAAGCATTCCCAGTGAAGTAGATTCTGTCCCTGGGCTCACCAAGACATTCCCAGTGAAGTAGAATCAGTCTCTGGGTTCACCAAGACATTCCCAGTGAAGTAGATTCCATCACTGGGCTCACCAAGGCTTTCCCAGTGAAGTAGAATCAGTCTCTGGGCTCACCAAGACATTCCCAGTGAAGTAGATTCAGTCCCTGGGCTCACCAAGGCATTCCCAGTGAAGCAGATTCAGTCCCTGTGCTCACCAGGACTTTCCCAGTGAAGTAGATTCAGTCCCTGGGCTCACCAAGACATTCTCAGTGAAGTAGATTCAGTCCCTTGTCTCACCAAGACAGTCCCAGTGAAGTAGATTCAGTCCCTGGGCTCACCAAGACATTCCCAGTGAAGTAGATTCAGTCCCTGGGCTCACCAAGACATTCTCAGTGAAGTAGATTCAGTCCCTGGGCTCACCAAGACATTCCCAGTGAAGTAGATTCAGTCCCTGGTCTCACCAAGACATTCCCAGTGAAGTAGATTCAGTCCCTGGGCTTACTACCCATAAGGCCTTTGACTCCTAAGGTAAGAACTTCCGTATGGAGGGCAGACAATGTTACAGCTTTTCAGGAAACTGAAGCCTACATAGAAGATATTCTACCCATAGAGATGTTGACAAAGGGTGTCATTGCTATCGCTGTTCTAAGGTTAAAACAGGCCGCAGTTCCCATGAGTTGTCCATAACGATCTCTCATACACTGAAAGATCTCTTGAACTCTTGACCTTGTTGTGGCCTTTGCACCTATTCGAAGACAGAACAGGCTCTTGGTCCACGATGTTGTGCTGACCTTTTAATGTACTCTAAGATCAATTTAACCCTTCCCCCCCCACATAGCCCTCAAGTTTTCTATTATCCATGTGCCTGTCTAAGGTTTTCTTAAATTCCCTTATCTTAAACGCCTCTACCACCATGCTTGGCTTGGTGTTCCATGTACCCACAGCTGTATATGTAAAGAAACCTACGTCTGACAGCTCCTCTATAATTTCCTCCGGTCACCTTAAAATTATGCTGCCTGGTATGTCATTTCCACCATGCCACAAAGTCTCTGTCCTTCCATTCAATTATTCAGTCTGCCTCTATCACCTTGTACATGACTTTCAAGTCACTTCCCATCCTTCTTTCCTCCAAAGAGAAAAGCCCTGCTTTCTCAACCCTCTCTCATGCCCTCTAGTCCAGTTAGCATCCAGGAAAATCTCCTCTGCACCCTCTCTAAGGCTTCTGTAATGAGGTGAGCAGAACTGAACATGATATTCCAAATGTGGTCTAACCGGGTTTTTCAGACCTGCGACATTACCTGGCAGCACTTGAACACCTGTATTATTGCTGGTTCTCTGTATCCACAACACCATATTCTGCATTCTGTCTTCCCCTTTATTACCACAGTATACTTACGTATGGAGCAAGCAAAAGATTTTCTCTGTATCACAGTACATTCGGCAATAATAAACCGATTACCAATACCTGAACTGTTAATAAATAAACCAACACTCACTCTGTCCATAAGTTAGAAATGAACAATGTGGCATGGGAGACAACCACAGAAACAGATGTGAGGAGAGAGCGAGCAGGCATAGGGAAAGGGGCTGCCAGCTGGCTTCAATGATCCCGTCCTCCCAACCCATCCACACTGGTTCCATCTGTCCATCGTTCCTCTTTTATCTGGTTCCACCTATCATCTCCCTAACTCTTCAGATTCCAGCATCTGCAGCACTCTGCTTGTCTCACTTCTACTTTTTAGCCTCTGTCACTATTTCCACCCTAGTCATACCTACCTTGGTTCCATTACCCTGTACTATCACTGCCAGCTCCTGCCTCATCCCTATATACCAGCCACTGCACTCTCGGTCCTGATACAGGGCCATCACCTGAAACATTGCCCGTTCCTCTCCTCCTACAGTTGCTGCTTCAAATTCCAACATAGAACATAGAAATCTACAGCACATTACAGGCCCTTTGGCTGCAATGTTATGCCAACCATGTAACCTACTCTAGAAACGGCCTCAAATTTCCCTACTGTATAGCCCTCTACCTACCTACCTAATATCGCAGTCTCTTAAATACCCTAATTTATCTGCCTCCACCACCAATATTGGCAGTGCATTCCATACACTCACCTCTCTGTGTGGAAAAACTTATCCCTGACATCACTCGTTACCTTCTTCCAAGCACCTTAAAACTATGTCCCTTGCATTAGCCATTTCAGCCCTGGGAAAAAGCCTCTGGCTATCCACACTATCAATGCCTCTCATCATCTTATACACTTTTCTTGTGTCTACACCTACATTCTCTTGCGTCTCCAATACTTAAAAACCCAACAGTTCCATTAATGCCCTTTGCAAGGATAATCTGTCTGACCTGGTCTTGCCTATATGTGACTCCAGTCCCTCCTTCAAGTGAAGGTTAACATTGTCTACCTTCTGAAGTGGTTTTCTTCAGAAGGTACTATGTACCTTGACATGTACACAGTCAAGGTACGTGAAGTGTACAAAAATTACAACTTTAGGCCTGCTGAAGGCTCTTGGCCTGAAACTGTCCTCTTTGCCACAGAGCTACCTGGCCTGTTGAGTTCCTCCAGCTTTTTCTGTGTGTTGCTTTAGGTAGTGATGGCTCCACTTGTGAAAGTACTCAAAGACACAGAATTGACCGCAAACACTGTGGCCTATGAAGGGATAACCGTCTTCATCCTCTGAGCTACTTGAAGTACATTGTAAAGGACCCAGTAGAAACAGATCTGTATTAACTTCTGAACCAGATACATAGAGTGAAGGAAACAAAGCTTTCAGCCCTACTGGCACCTGCCAACCAAGAATCCCATCTAAGTCACACTTCTGTTTGTTTTGGCCCACATCCCTGAACTCTCCCATATCACCTGCCTCAACCACTTCCTCTGGCAGCACATTCTATGTAGTGATCACTTTCTAGGTGGAAAAAAATTGCCCCCAAGACCCTATAAAATCTTTCCCCTTTCACCTGTAACTCAGGCCCTCCAGTCTCTCTCAATTTCCTCTGAACTCTTTCCAGATTTATGGCATTTTTCCTATAGTAGGAGGACTAAAATTGAACACAATACTCTGAATGCATCCTTGCGAACATCTCCTGCACTAACCCCATATCCCTTAATTAACTTCACATCCAAAATTCTGCCTGTAGTTCTATCAGTGCTTCTCCATAGCTCTGTGCCAGTTCTACCAAGTACAATGATCAATGACCCAGAATCCAACTGTTTATAATCACAATATCTTAAGTTCTATCTCGATTATTAGTCCCAGAAATTAGAAACTGATTTAGTAATGTCATATGTACCATGTGACAATAATAAACCAATGACCAGTTTTGGGACTAGCAGTGTAAACCAGACAATCATTCCAAACATCAGTACATGGAGGTAGTATAAGGGAAGAGCAGTAACAGAATGCAAAAGATCATGTTACAGATAAAAAGGAAGTGCAGTGCAGGTAGACAAAATAAAGAGCATGGGCCATAATGAGGGAGATTGAGAGATCAAGTGTTCCTCTTTAGTGTATGAGAATTCACTCATAATTCTTATAACAGCAGAATTGAAGCTAATAAAAAACACAAAATGCTGGCAGAACTCAGCAGGCCAGACAGCATCTATGGGAGGAGGTAATGACGATGTTTCCGGCCGAAAACCTTCAACAGGAGTGAAGTAACATGGGATGGTCGAGGGGGGGGGGATAAGAAGTGGGGGGAGGGATGAAGTAGAGAGCTGGGAAGTGATAGGCTGGAGGGAAATGGGCTAGGGGGAAGGTAGAGAATTATGGGAAATAAAAGAGAAAGAAAGGTAGGGCTGGGGAAAGATTATAGTGAAGGGGGAAAAAGAGAAAGAGAACCAGACTAAAGTTATAGATAGGGATGGGGTAAGGGGGGGACAGGGGTATCAACGGAGGTCTGTGAGTTGGATGTTCATGCCGGCAGGTAGGAGGCTACCTAGGTGGGAGATAAGGTTTTGCTCCATCGACCTGCGTGTGGCCTCATCTTGACGGTAGAGGAGCCCATGGACAGACATATCAGAGTGGGAGTGGTCTGTGGAATTGAAGTGTGTGGCCACAGGGAGATCCTGCCACTGCTGGAGGACTGAGCGCCGGTGTTTGGCGAAACGGTCTCCCAGTCTGCGGCGGGTCTCCCCAATGTAAAAATGGCCACATCGGGAGCACCGGATACAGTATATCACCCCAGTTGACTCACAGGTGAAGTGGTGCCTCACCTGAAAGGACTGTCTGGGGCCTGGGATGGTGGTGAGGGAAGAAGTGTGGGGGCAGGTGTAGCACTTCTTCCGTTTGCAAGGATAAGTGCTCGGAGGGAGGTCAGTGGGGAGGGATGGGGGGGGGGAATGAATGGACAAGGGAGTCGCATAGGGAGCAATCCCTGTGGAATGCCGTGAGTGGGGGGGAGGGGAAGATGTGGCTGGTGGTGGGATCCCGTAGGAGGTGGCGGAAGTTGCGGAGGATTATACGTTGGATAGGTTGAATTGAAGCTATCCTTGTGCTTCCTTGGTGGTGCTTGTTTTCAAACGCTTGTATCTTCTGCCCAATAGAAGGGTGAAGAACAGAGAATTTCCCAGCTAGGTGGGGTATTTAATTACATTGGTTTCTTTCGAGGCTGTGGGAAGTGTCTTCATAATCAGTGGACGAGGGCACTGTGTATATCTGAGAATACACAACCTCTCATTAAGTTTTGGGGACCTGGAGGCACATGATAAAATAGCCAAAGTCAAGGAGAGATCTTGCTTGACAAATCCGTTGGAATTCTTTTGAGGAAATTGTTCTGTATTTAATATTTCAGTAATATTGTAAACATTACTTTAAACTTTGTTTAAACATTCTTTATTGTTTACAAAATGCACTGCAGGTTATATGTAGAAGTATGTGAATGGCCACCATGTCAATCATGTGCATCTCACCTGAAGTAAAAATGAAACTACAACCCGCATTCCAGACTTGCTTGTTTTTCTTTCAGTTAGTCTGATGTTTTGAAGTTACAAAACATAACAGAGGTAACAGGCAGGACAATCAAAGGAGAGAGTAGATGTTGTTCACTTGAATTTTCATAGAGCCTTTGAGAAGTTGCCACACATGAGACTGCTAAACAAGAAAGTGGTATTACAAGAAAGATACTAGAGGATAGAAGATTGGCTGACTGGCAGGAGGCAAACAGTCAGAATAAAGTGGCCTTTTTCTGGTTGGCTGCCAGTGATAAGTGTGTTCTGCAGGGGTCAGTGTTGGGACCACTTACTCACATTATATGTCAATGATCTTGAAGATGGAATTGATTGCTTTGTAGCAAAATCTGAGGATGATACATTGATAGGTGGAGGGACAGGTCATGTTGAGGAAGCAGGGAGTCTGTAGAATGAATTGGACAGATTGGGACAATGGGCAAAGAAGTGGCAGATGGAACTGTATGGTTATACACTTTGGTAGAAGGAATAAAGACAGACTATTTTCTAAACAGGAAGCAAATTCAGAAATCAGAGGTGCAAAGGAACTTGGAAATCCTGGTGCAGGATTCCCTACAGGTCAACTTGCAGGTTGAGTTGGTGGTAAGGAAGGCAAATGCCATGTCAGCATTCATTTTGAGAGGACCAGAATATAAAAGCAAGATGGAAATCTGAAACTATATACAGCTGCACTTGAAATATTGTAAGCAGTTTTGGGCTCCTTATCTAAGAAAAGATGTGTTGGCATTGGAGAGGTTCCAGAGGAGGTTGACAATAATTGTCCTGGAAATGAGAGGGTTAATGTATGATGTGTATTTAATAGCTCTGGGCCTTTACCCACTGGAATTAGGAGGAATGGGGGGTGGGGGGTGGGGGGAATCTCATTAAAACCTATTGAATTGAAAGGCCCAGATAAAGTGGATATGGAGAGTCCAGGACCAGAGGCCACAGCCTCAGAATCAATGTTCCCTCTAATCTTTTTTACAGCTGTGCAAATCAACCATTGCTCTGATTAACTCAGACTAGTTCAGACTAGTTTAACCAGGTCACCCAGACACTGGAGCCAGTTGACCAGATCACAGGCTGTTCCTTATGCAAACCTGCCACTAAACAGCTTCTTATCTGTGAATGGTCCCAGATTTTGCAGATCATGTTCAATTGCTCTGATTAAGTTATCCAAGAGCAAGAATCAATTCGTCAAACAGTTCACAAAACGGCAGCTACAAGGACAGTCTCACAAAATAGCTGCCTCTATTCTTGTTCAGTGATTTGTAGATTGTAGTTCTTTCTGGGCAACTCTTTTGATTTTATTTATTAATTGAAGTGTATAATGAAATACAGTGCATAAAGAAAATTGCTCACATTTCATAAACTTTTAAACTTTGATGATGGTGGCATTCAGCAGGACAGCACTTTATTAATACAGTAATGAGTTATGGACTTCCATTCTGTGTTCATTGTTACAATTTGCAAGTTTTGTAACTTGAAACACCGACAATGTAAATACATCGAAGCTCTAAAATGTTTCAAACTAAAGGTTGTGGTATGTTTATTTTTTTTTAAATTTATAGATTATATTCATTAATATAATTAATTACAGGGGATTTCACAATTATATTAACATAGGTTTCAAAATTATATTAACATTTTATAACAGAAAATCCCACTGTGTAGCAACAAATGTGATGTGTGTGGGAGCATTTCAGTTACTGTGCAGCTTAGCAGGAACATTGCTCAGAATACAAGAATGCTTCCTTAGAACTGAGAAAAGGAAGAATTTCTTCAGCCAAAGGGTAGTGCATCCGTGGAATTCATTACCAAGGATGGCTGTGGAACCAAATCATTGGGTATACTTACAGCAAAGCAGAGCTTGATAGGTTTTTTGGTCAGTAAGGACAGTGAGAAGGCTGGAGAATGGGATTGAGGATCAGTCAGCCAGGTTTTATGGGCTGAATGGCCTAATTATGCTCCTGTGACTTATGGTCTTCGAATAGCAGCTGAGAAACTGAGAATCTGAGCTCTCAGTCTAACCTGCACATCAAGAATTCAAGGAAAATGAATCCATTAAGGAGTGGCAGGGCAGCATAGTGCCAGCAATCTGAGTTCAATTTCTTTCACCTTTGCCACGTGGGTTTCCTCCAGATGCTCTGGTTTCCTTCCCCACTCCAACGACATACCGGTTAGTAGGTTAATTGGTCATATGCATGCAAATGGACTGTGCAAGTTTGTTGGACTGGAAGGGCTTATTACTGTGCTGAGCTCTAAATCAATCAATAAATAAACAAATGAATAAATAAATAAATGGGAAAGAGAGAAAATAAAGCAATTAAAGTTCCAATTTGCCTGAATGATTCAGCCACAAATTCTCTGGGTCAGTACAAACCACTTGTGCATTTCCTGCCTCGTAGCTGTATGAGAAGGAAATACATGGACAACCCAAAGACGTACCACATATTACTTAAACATTAACATTTTCTTGGGCCTCCCTAGGTAAATTGTGTCAGAGGTTGTGTTGCCACTGACTTCCCTTGGTGATGGATGCTACAGGAAAAGGGGGTGAACGTGTTCTAGTCTACATTGGTAAATCTGCAGTAGAGAGGGTCAGCACCTTTATATTCCTGGGTATTATTGATGTGATTGCATCTATGCCTTGGGCCCAGTACATAGATGCAATCACAAGGAAGGTACCCAGATTTAGTTTCTTAGATGGCTATGGATGTTCAGCTTGTCACCACTCTATCTGACTTCTACAGGTATACTGTTCAAAGTATCCTGACTGGTTGCATCACAGTCTGGTAAGGCAACTCAAATCTGCAGGAATGTCAGAAGCTGCAGGGAGGAAGGGCACATCTCTCCCCACCATCGGTAGCCTCCACAGGAGGCACTGCCTTGTCAGGTGAACATCCATCATCAAAGGCTCCCACTATTGGGGCCATGTCATCTTCTCAAGGCTACCATTGGGCAGGAGGTACAGTAGCATGAAGTCCCACACCACTAGATTCAAGAACAGCTACTTCCTTTCAACCATTCAGTTCTTGAACATACCTGTTCAACCCTAGTCACTACCTCAGTAGAACAACACTGTGACCACTTTGCATTACAATGGACTTTAAGAATGTAGAATATTACAGCACAGTATAGGCCCTTCCAGCAATCTCCTGCCCAGAGGCTACACTGGACCTTATCCCAGTACCCTTGCAGATGTTCAGCTCTCTCAGCAGCTTCCCCTGGGAATTTCCACAGAATTCCATCTCTCCAGACAAGAAAATGACTCTGAACCTGTGATACATTAAATCTGCTGTATGCACAGCAACACAAGTCAAATAAATCTGAGAACTATTCCTAATCATATTATGCCTCTCCAAATGCTCATAAATCCTGCCTCTCAGGATTTTCTCCATCAACTTGCCAACCACTGAAGTAAGACTCAGAAAAATAGAGGGCTATGGTAACCCTGGGTAATTTCTAAGGTAAGGACATGTTCGACACAGCTTTGTGGGCCAAAGGGCCTGTATTGTGCTGCAGGTTTTCTATGTTTCTATCCCTCATTTACCTGGAGAAATACAGATTGGATTGGATTATTGTCACATGGACCAAGATGCATGTGAAAACCTTTTGTTTACATGCCATCCACAACATAGAACACTACAGCACAGTACAGGCCCTTCGGCCCACAATGTCGAGCCTATTCTAAGATCAATCTAACCTTTCCCTCCTACATAGCCCTCCATTTTTCTATCATCTATGTGCTTGAGAGTTTCTTAAATGCCTAATGTATCTGCCTCTCCCATGACGGATGGTAGCACATCCCCCACACCTACTACTCACTGTGAAGAACTTACTTTAACCATTAACTTTATCTTTTATACAATTCTTTAATCTTTACAATTGTTGAATGTTGTTGTTTTCCTGTTGCAGGTCGTGCTAACACACCATACTAACTTCCCAATATATTGTATTTACTGTACATGTATATGGCAATAAGACTTGATCTAGTTGTGTTTTTTTGAATAATTTATGTTTTTCTTGTTAAACCGTGTCGATATGATGCTATATGCCTGTGATGTTGATGCAAGTATGTTTTTTTTAAAAATTGTACTTCCAAATACATCCATGGGTGCTTTTTACAATAAACTTGACTTTGACTTGGCCAACGGCCTTTAAGAGGTCTTCTACAACAGTTGGCACTGCAGAAGCTGGAGAGAATCCTCAACAGGATGGCAATATTTTAAATAGATATATATTTGTAAATATATATTTGAAAATTATATAAATAATGTAAAAATGTTAATAAATCCTTTTTTAAAAAGGCAGAAGCTAGTCATTAATCTCACAGTTACCAACATTGCTCAGGTATCTGACAACCAGTGCTACTTGTAGTTGTATACCTGTGAATAATCTTCATTAAATGTGTGTCTAGGAGTTTCATTGCATCCTTGTGCATGTGGCAATAAACTAATCTGAATTGTGAACAAGACCAGCAATGATTACCCACCCTAGATGCCCTCGAGCAGAAGCAGTGATCACCCTCAGTTGCTGTAGCCTGTCCGATGAAGATGTTTTTAAAGTGTGGGATTAGTGTGCGAGGATGTGCTTGGCGGGAAGGTGAGATTCAACCTTTGTTACTTCCCCACAATAGAATATAGTATTTTATTTATATTTGGATGTAATAAGTACACATGTTGGACTGGCAAACAGCCCAGAGTCAGAACATTGACAGGATGGGAGACACTAGAAGCATTCAGACATTTATTATCCAGTACATCATCTGATCACCAACTGTAGGTAGGAGGAATATACGAATGATCATTTTATCGGGCAGTGAGATGTGCAGACAATATCTTTCTGCTTCTGACACCAGTGTGGATTATAGAAGAGGATACAACAAATAGTTGTGGCTCTGTCATTAAAATCAGTTTCCTAATGAAGCCCCTCGCAATGGGTTGGCTGTTGCAGTAACATGTCCGTGCTGGGTAACAACGAGGAAGTCTCTGATTTACTTGTTTCAATCTTCTCCACCATGTGATTTCTCCCAGTATCTGAAGGGACAGACCGATCTCTTCTCACTAATTAGTCAGGTACCAGTCTCCAACCCATGTCCCTCTGCTGTTCTAGCCAGCTTTTCGAGTCTAGATGAACCATTAACATTACTCCTTGAGAGAGTTCCAGTTTTCCGGCTTCCTGCTTTGACCAGGCACTATGATCATCCTAGTCATGATATTGAATTGGGCTTACTGGTATTCTGAATCATGGGAGAAGGCAGGTGGAGGGTGAAGCTAT
Organism: Hemitrygon akajei; assembly: GCF_048418815.1. Classification (NCBI taxonomy): domain Eukaryota; kingdom Metazoa; phylum Chordata; class Chondrichthyes; order Myliobatiformes; family Dasyatidae; genus Hemitrygon; species Hemitrygon akajei. The sequence continues at coordinate 12,767,204 of NC_133140.1, read as the reverse complement.
CAAACTTAGTGTTTACAGTGTATGGACAGAGAGCTGCAAAAGAACTTGACCGGGTCAAATACTTACAAAAGGAACAGAAGCCAAAAGGGACACTGGAACGGGGATGCGGATGGGGGTAAGGGAAAGTTAGCAAATTGGTCACTGTCCACAGGTCTTCGTCAGTGAGTCCGTCATGACCCTTCCGCCAAACACAACCCAGTCCTGCATCTCCATGAGTACTCAGGCGACAGCAGGCGTAACTGTCTCGGATGCTTCTGATGTCAGCGAGGGAGTATAAAGCCTGGCAGAGCAGGTGCCTTTCTTCCTGACGGCGATGATGCAGGAGTTGGGTGGCTCTGTCATGGAACCCAGTTGCCTGCAGTTGAAACACCACAGCAGGAGACCTGGTTATTGGACGGTAACAGCACAATGATGCTCTCAATGATTCACTTCTCTACAAATGCCTGAAGTGGTCTCCCATGCTAGGCAGCAAGGACAGAAACCACTGGAATTGGCACCCCACTGAAACTGTCCCCCATTACCCCACATTAGCCCATCACTCTTCTCAGAGTGTGGATGGTCAGCCCTGTCAAGATCGGAGTGTGAAATCCAGGCTGACAGCACGTTCTATTCAAGACACTGCTACGCCAGGCACACGAATCCAACTCATTCTTGAGAAGTCTCCTCAGGGTCTATCCTTCAGCCAATCATACAGTAGTGAGACAGACCATTCAGCCCATCACATCCCATGTTGACCAGTGGGCTCCCATTTGTATTAATCTCATCTTTCAGCATCTGGCCCACAGCCTTTGATGCCCAGATGATTCAAGTGTTTGTCTATACCCATCTGAAATACCCCACTGACAGTAGATGGTAGGGCACTAAGGAATGTTGGTGAACAGAGGGAACTTGGGGTTCAAGTCTCTCATTCCCTAAAAGTGGCAGGGTGGTGAAGGAGGTATACGGCACGCCTGAATTCATAGGCTGTGACACAGAATATTCATGTTGCAACATTACAAAATGATGGTCAGGCTGCATTGTGTGCTGCCTGCAGATCTGTCGGAAGGATGTGACTGCACTGAAGAACACACAGAGGAGTATCCCTAGGATGTTGGCTGGATTGGAGGAGTTGAGTCACGGGGACAGATTGGATAGAACATGAAACATTACAGCACAATACAGGCCCTTCAGCCCATGACGCTAACACTACCTCTTAGCCTACTCTAAGAATTGAATACGACTCTGCCAACACTTACAATGGAAGATCTGTTTCAATACTCGGTAGCAGTTATCAAACAAGGCCTTGGGCCGGATTCGCCGTTTCCTGCTTTTCAGGTCCATGTCGCTGACTTGATAGAGTATTTTCTCCACCCGCTTGTCCTCAATGTCTTCAATCTGAACACCCAAGGGAAACAAGGAAGGATTCACTGAACAGCAGCCATTTCAATCAACACAATGCCAGCAGGGAGATGAGGAGGGGACTACACTCAAACCACAATTACAATCCTGGGCTGTATTTTGTAACCTCTGAGTCGGTTTACAATTGCTTGCTCCTAATTAATCCAGTGTTGGCGCGTGGCCTAGTGGGCAAGGCATCAGACTAGTAACCTGAAGGTCACTGGTTCGAGCCTCAGCTGAGGCAGCGTGTTTGTGTCCTTGAGCAAGGCACTTAACCACACATTGCTCTGCGACGTCACCGGTGCCAAGCTGCTTGGGTCCTAGTGCCCTTCCCTTGGACAACATCGGTGGCGTGGAGAGGGGAAGGCCTGCAGCTTGGGCAACTGCCGGTCTCCCATACAACCCTGCCCAGGCCTGCGCCCTGGAAACTCCGGGCGCAGATCCATGTTCTCTCGAGACCGACGGATGCCACCACAATTAATCCATAACATGCCAAATTCCTGACCAGTTTAGAAGAATGAGGAGGTGGTCTTTTTGAAACGTAAGATCTTTAGTTACGTTGACAGTGGGGATGTTTCTACTGGTGGGGAGAGTTGTGAACAAGGAGATATAACTACAAAAGAAAGGGACTTTCATTTAAATTGAGGGAAGTAAGAACTTCTCACAAAAGGTAATCAATCTCTGGAATTCTCTGCCGCTGAGTGTTTTGGAGGTGACATCACTAGAAGCATTTAAAGTTTGATGGATTTTAGAAAAATCAATCCTATTGAGCGAAATAAAGTCGATGTTTTGGGCTGAGACCCTTCATTGGAACTGAAGGGAAGGGGGAAGAAGCCAGAATAAGGTGGGGGCGGGGGGGGGGGGAGGGAAGCAATACAGTTTGCAGATAATACATGAAATCAGGTGAGAGGGAAGGTCGATGGGTGGGGAGGGGGATGAAGGGAATAGGTGATAGGTGGAAAAGGTAAAGGGCCGAAGAAGAAGGAATCTAATAGGAGGCTAGAGTGGACCATGGGAGAAAGGAAAGGGGGTGGTCCGATGGTCGGTTTAGACTCAATGTGGTGGATAGCTTGCTTCCATGCTATCTGACAATATGACGATGAATTTGTGGGAGACTGAGGGACAGGGTATGGTTTGGTCAGTAGGGGAGAGGGGGTGGGGTGAGAATATCAGGAATTAAGGCCTTGTCAACCAAACAGCACAGTAGGAAAGATGCAGTGACTAAATCCCAATGCTTGAGTAACCAGAAGTGGAGCAGTGCATGGATTTTGGGGGAGATTAAAGAGATGTGGAGGGGTGGATCAGTAAACAAAGCTAAGAATCCCAAAACTGAGCTGTGACTGGATCGGGAAAGTATGTGTGTGAAAGGTAGAGAGGGGATCCTGGACCCTGAGGGAGTCTAGCCTACACTGGGGAGACACCAAGTGAAAGAACATCTTTGCTGTTTTTGGCTTGTGGTCTTTGACCCATCTCAGGTCACCCTTTGCCCTTACAATAGAATTTACCATTTCTTCCACACCCATCCTCAGGTAAGTTAGCAGCATAGCAATGTCCTCCACATAAGTTCGAGATGGGTGTCTTTTTGGAAGAACTTCAAGAATTGTCTCCAACACTTGAGAATTGATGTAAATCCATAACAGCTTCAGGTCAACTTCATTAAAACCTTTGTTCCTCTGTTAGGAAAGAAAGAGGGACTTTACACTGGGAAGTAGATTCTACCAAGTGACATACAGAGACCAGCAAATACACACTGTGTCTCTATAATTTCACACACGCATGTAATAACCATGGATTAAATTCCTGTGATGTTTTATATCTTAGAAAATCTGAGTTTACCACAGCCAAAAGCTTTTGGAGATGTGTGTCATCTAAGAAACCCCCCCCCAAAAAAAACAAAATGTCATTACTTGTACTACACATTTCTTATTATAATCCCCAATGAAGGGTCTCAGCTCAAAACGTCAACCTTTTTCCCCCTTTTCTGACCTCCTGTTTTCCTACATCAGAGTGTGAGTGTGAATGTGTGTGTGTGAGAGAGACACCCTGGATTTTGAACATCTGTAAAATCTCTTGTGTTTCTTATACTAACTTCCAGTAATTATGTATTGTACTGTACTGCTGCCACAAAACAACTTTCCTAACATATGTCAGTGATAATAAACCTGATTCAGATTCAAATTTATTTATCATTGTACATACAGTGGAATGTGTCATTTAGATGAACATCCTGATACCATCCTTCCTTTCTCCCTCATTGAATGACCCCATGGCTGGTTTAAATTCCACCTTGAAAATAACTCTATGCCTTTCTCTGGAAAATGAAGCTGAAAGGTGAATTTTAAAAGTGATTACTCCTACTTCATGAAGACTACTCACTTCAGCAATACAAGTCCAGGATTGACTTACAAGCAAGAAGCCTTTCACTCCATTATTTCTGGCTCAATTGTCCATTGCAGGGCTCATTAATAGGATTAATAGCACTGATCTGTAGGGGGAGCCACAGGCTAACTTCTACTGTACTGCCAGAATTGAATTGACTTTATTTCTTACATCCTTCACATACATGAGTAAGAATCTTTACGTTACGTCTCCATCTAAATGTCCAATGTGCAATCATAGTAATTTATAATAAACAGAACAGTCAATGCAATATAGAGTACACTCAAATCAGTGTGAGTTCATCAGTCTGATGGTCTAGTGGAAGAAGCTGTCCCCGGAGCCTGTTGGTCCTGGCTTTTATGCTGCGGTACCCATTCCCAGATGGTAGCAGCTGGAATAGATTGTGGTTGGGATGGCTTGGGTCCCCAATGATCCTACAGGCCCTTGTTACACACCTGTCCTTGTAAATGTCCTGAATGGTGGGAAGTTCACAACTACAGATGCACTGTAGAACACTAGATTACAGCTAGAAGCAGATTCACTTACTGCCCACATTACGATAACTAGGTGAACAATAAATCCTTGCTTCAAAAGCCTATGTCGTGAATCATTTCCTTGTTTTGACTGCAGTGGATTACTCCTGATTGTCATTGGCATGACAAGGACAGATCAAAAACTCCCAGCCACAGAGGAGCAAAGCTCACATGCAACAATTATATGAGCGAAGAAATAGAAGGCAGGGCGGACTATTGACAGTCAACGTTAGTAGCATAGCTTGATATTCAAAGCTCCTTCACCACTCCTGTCAATCCCACAGTAGAAATGCATTGGGCACCAGTCTTTTACAGGTAGTCAAGGTAGCGAATACAGAGTGATGCAAAGTGGAAAGCTTCCTTCCCAGAGACAAGATAACCCACACCCTCAGAAAGCTTTATCAGCCTACTTCAGCCACAGAGCCCAGTTAAAGGATGTGGAGATCAACTCCGTGGGGGGCTGGTTAACTATCCACTGTAAATTGCCCCTCAAGCAGGGATGTGATTGAAGAACCCTATAGTTGATGATTATGCAAGGGAGAATAGGTTACAGGAAAGTAGGTGAGGGAATGGGTTTGATCTATGAGCTCACATGAACTCTGTGGTCTGAATGGTGTCTTGAAATACTGTACATCTAGTGCAAGCTTTTAATCTAGGCTCTGTGATCTATTGTTGCCCTTTGGAACTATAAACAGCCTCCAGCAATGTAGAGTATGAAGATGAAACTCAGGATTAGCTAGGTGGCTGTAAGTTATCTACACCCTTCCCAAAGTCACAAGACAGTCTTCAAACTGTCAATAACCCTTGGAAATTTTTTTGCAAACCATTCACTCTCAGGAGGTGAGCACCACTGGCACGACAGCACTCACAGAGTTTCCCAAGATGCAACAGTCCTCAGCTGACTTCCTACACTTGAGCTGAATCTCCAGGCAGGGCAGGAGTCACACAGCCCAAACCAGGAAACTGCACTAGGTTTATCCCTCTAAACAGTTTGCTAGCATAAACAGCTTCTTTTGCAACAAACCATCACCCCACTGAGCAAACTTGAACATGAACAGATCTATAATTCTGGATCTTGAAAACAACTTTGATTTTTGGCTTTCCGCTCTGTGTTCTCTGGATGTTTGAAATGATGCCACGGTAGCCTTAGCACAGCACTTTAAAACTCTGGAAGTAAGATCGGGAGTTCAATTCTCATCACTGTCTCTGAGGCGTTTGCATGTTCTCCCTGTGACTGCAGGCTCCGGTTTGCATCTCATTTATAGTGAGCTGTGGGCAGACTTGTTGGCGCTAGAAGCACAGCAACACTGTGTGTGCTGCCTGCAGGACTATCCTTACCGATTTGGCTTGACACAAAACTATGTATTTCCCGGTAAGTATGGATGTACCGGTTACAAATAAAGCCAACAACATTTATAAATTAAAACAGAAAATTTCTGAAATACTTAGCACAGCATCTATGGGGGGGGAGGGGGAGGGAATACATTCAATGTTCCATGTTAATGGTTGTTGTGGTGGGAGATTTTAATTTCCCAAATATTGATTGGCCCATCTCCCTAGAGTGAGGGGTTTAGATGGGGTGGAGTTTGTTAGGTGTGTTCAGGAAGGTTTCTTGACACAATATGTAGATAAGCCTACAAGAGGAGAGGCTGTACTTGATCTGGTATTGAGAAATGAACCTGGTCAGATGTCAGGTCTCTCAGTGGGAGAGCATTTTGGAGATAGTGATCACAATTGAGATCACAATTGAGGTTGTATTGAGAGCATCCTGAGCAGCTGCATCACTGCCTGGTTCGGAAATTGCACCATCTCGGATCACAAGACCCTGCAGCGGATAGTGCAGTCAGCTGAGAAGATCATTGGGGTCTCTCTTCCCGCCATCACGGACATTTACACTACACGCTGCATCCGCAAAGCAAACAGCATTATGAAGGACCCCATGCACCCCTCATACAAACTCTTCTCCCTCCTGCCGTCTGGGAAAAGGCACTGAAGTATTCGGGCTCTCACAGCCAGACTATGTAACAGTTTCTTCCCCCAAGCTATCAGACTCCTCAATACCCAGAGCCTGGACTGACACCTTACTGCCCTATTGTCCTGTTTATTATTTATTATAATGCCTGCAGTGTTTTGTGCACTTTATGCAGTCTTGGGTAGGTCTGTAGTCTAGTGTAGTTGTTTTTTTTTTCTGTGTTGTTTTTTACGTAGTTCAGTCTAGTTTTTGTATTGTGTCATGTAACACTATGGTCCTGAAAAACGTTGTACATAGCAGTTATGATCGAAATGACAATAAAAGTGACTTGACTTGACTTGACAATTCTATCTCCTTTACCATAGCATTGGAGAGGGATAGGAACAGACAAATTTGGAAAGCATTTAGTTGGAGTAAGGGGAAATATGAGGCTATCAGGCAGGAACTTGGAAACATAAATTAGGAACTGATGTTCTCAGGGGAAACGTACGGCAGAAATGTGGCAAATGCTCAGGGGATATTTGCATAGTGTTCTGCGTAGGTACATTCCAATGAGACAGGGAAAGGATGGTAGGGTACAGGAACTATGGTGTGCAAAGACTGTTGGAAGTCTAGTCAAGAAGAAAAGAAAAACTTACAAAAGGTTCAAAAAACTAGGTAATGATAAAGATCTAGAAGATTACAAGGCTAGCAGGAAGGAGCTTATGAATGAAACTAGGAGAGCCAGAAGGGGCCATGAGAGGGCCTTGGTGGGCAGGATTAAGGAAAACCCCAAGGCATTCTACAAGTATGTGAAGAACAAGAGGATAAGACGTGAGAGAATAGGACCAATCAAGTGTGACAGTGGAAAAGTGTGTATGGAACTGGAGGAGATAGCAGAGATACTTATTGAATGCTTTGCTTCAGTATTTACTACGGAAAAGGACTAAGGGACACGTGGATAGGTATGTGGAGCTTAGAAAATTAGAGGGCTATGGGTAACCCTAGGTAATTTCTAAAGAAGTACATGTTGGGCACAGCATTGTGGGCCAAAGGGCCTGTATTGTGCTGTAAATTTTCTATGTTTCTAATGGCTCCTTTTCATCTGAATGAACAAACTAACCTGGCAGTTGGCTTCAATCTGGGTAGGGCAGGAAGTATAAGCAAAATAAGGATAAAGAATTATTAGTCACATAGATGAGGTAGATAGACAAAGGCTTTTCCTTACAGTAGGAGAAACTAAAACAAGAGGGTACAGTTTTACAGTGAGAGGGGCAAAGACAATCTGAGGGGCAGGTCTATCCACACAGAGCATGTTAGACATTTGGAACAACCTGTCACAGGAGGTGATAGAGGCCAGAATTAGGAAAATTATGTCGTTTTCAGTGGTAGAGGAAGAATGGCAAAATAAAGGCAGAATTTTCGATGAAATTATTGGGATGAGTATTAACTTCCTCAAAAGCAGAGGGAGCTGGCAACAGATACATACTTCAGAATTCAGGACCACATACTTCGTTTACAAAATAAACTGCACTGTTCGAAAAAGCGCAGCCTGGCATGTTACATCTCACTCTGTGTGGTTTTGTTACTCTTTGAGGACATGATCTCTCTCTAATCTCAGCTGATTGAACTCTTCCATTAACTGCATGTTTATGCTTCAAATATTTAAATTCCTTCCCCTCCAGCTCATGCTCTGATAGCTCAGAAGCTCGAAGTGGTTAGATGTCTGAATATTTACACCCATCCTTAAATCTGGCCAAGTCACCAGAGGAGCCAAGGAGAAGTGACTTAAGATGTAGGTGTGATGAGTTCCCAACACTACTGCTCAGGGCTGGTGGTTGCAGAGATGAGTGACTCTCCCGGGCAGCAGCATGCATTAGGGAGAGGAAGACTTCCCCTTCCTAGCTTGCAAATAAACTTCATTTCGTAGGACTGGGGTCACTTAGAAGGCAAACTCAGCAAGTGCACTCATTTGGAGATATACAGGCCATTCGACCCACTGTGGCAGTACTGACTCATTTACAATCAATCCTATGCTAACCGTACACTCCCATCAGACTCACCCCCCAAATTAGAACATAAAACATTACAGCATAGTACCCCTAGAAACACCACCCCTAGAAACACCCCTACAAACACCCTTAGAAACACCACCCCTAGAAACACCCCTAGAAACACCACCCCTAGAAACACTCTTAGAAACACCACCCCTAGAAACACCCTTAGAAACACCACCCCTAGAAACACATTCTGATATTCCCCCCTATAGTTTCCTCCAATCAATTTAAAATTATGCCCCTGGTGTTAGCCATTTACATTCTGGCTGTCCACTCGATCTATGCTTTCTTATCATCATTTACACCTTTATCAACGTGTCTCTCATCCTCCTTCGCTCCAAAGCCCTAGTTTGCTCAAACTATCCTTGTAAGACATGTTCTCCAATCCAGGCAGCATCCTGGTAAATCTCCCCTGTCCTCTCCCTAAAGCTTCCACATCTTTTCTCTAATGAGGCAACCAGAACTGAAAACAATATTCCAAGTATGGTCTAACCATGGTTTTGTAGATTAACGTTTCCTTGCAGCTCTGACTAATGAAGACCAACAAGCCATTCTCGTTCTTAACAACCCTTATCAACTTGTGTGGCAACTTTGAGGGATCTACGGACATACACCCCAAAATCCCTCTGCTCCTCTACACTAATAATCCTGCCATTAACCCTGTATTCTGCCTTCACATTCAATGTTCAAAAGTATATCACTTCACACATTTCTGCATTGAACTCCATCTACCACTTCTCAGCCCAGCTCCGCAGCCTGTCAATGTCCCACTGTAGCCTACGACAACCTTCTACACTACCCACAACTCCACCAACCTTCATGTCATCTGCAAACTTACTAACCCACCCTCCCACTTCCTCATCTATATCATTATAAAAGTCACAGAGAGGGATTTGAACATTTAGACAGATATGTGAACAGGCAATAGATGGATGCAAATCATTTGTAGCAAACGAGGGTAGATTGGCATCTTAGTCGGGACAGACATCATGCGCCGTAGGGCCCATTACTGTCCTGCACGGTTCTATGTTCTATGAATAACTTTTTCAAAGGGCCAACATAGGAAACACTGGTCTGATTTTGCACTGTAAAATTTCCTGAGAAGTGGGAGATGTTCTCTGTCTCTGGATGGTGCTACGTAGAGGATGTTCAGGGTTCAGGATCACATATCTGTTGGTGTTCCTTCCAGCAGCCATCAGTTACCATTGATTAATTGCGAGTATGTTGAATCATTTTATATTATAGACAAAATTGAAGTATAAATACCTGAGAGGTATCAACCTGTTTGCACAGGGGCACAATTGACAGCATCCTGACTGGTTGCATCACTGCCTGGCATGGGAACGGTACCTCCCTTAATCGCAGGTCTCTGCAGAGAGTGGTGTGGACAGTCCAGCACATCTGTAGTTGTGAACTTCCCATGATTCAGGACATTTACAAAGTCAAGTGTGAGAAGGATCACTGGGGACCTGAGTCACCCCAACCACAAACTGTTCCAGCTGCTATCATCCAGGAAACAGTACAGCAGCATAAAAGCCAGGACCAACAGGCTCCGGGACAGCTTCTTCCACCAGGCCATCACACTGATTAACTCACGCTGATTTGAGTGTATTCTATGTTATACTGACTATTCTATTTATTATAAATTATTATTAATTACAATGATTGCACATAGCACATTTAGATGGAGATGTAATGTAAAGATTTTTACCCCTCATGTATGTGAAGGATGTAACAAATAAAGTCAATTCAATTCTTAAACAAGAGCTGGAATTGCTAGAAATAAGCAGATAGCATTTCCCCAGATGTTAAAGCTTTAGAGACTAGAGTTCACTGACAATGCCAACCACCCCTGCTCTGTATATTTTAGGATTTTCCAGATCAGCAATGACTGATTTTTCAGGCAGAAGATATAAACAATGGATCAGAAAAAACTCCAGAATCATTTCCTTAACTTCAAGGAAATACTGGATTGATGCTCAAACTTAACTAACAGGTTTGATTCAATCTGTTTAAGGCAGGACGTGCAGTATAAGCAAAATAAAGATAAAGATGAGGAAGAATGAGGAACTGAGATAAGGAACAGAGTCAGTTTTTCTGAGAAAGTCTAAACCTAGAGGGCAAACATTCATATTGAGAGCAGAAAAATTTAAAGAAGATGTTGAAGGCCAGTTTTTCCCACACAGAGGGTGGTGGGTTTAGAACGAGCTGTCAGAGTGGTGCTGGAGGCAGGTATAATATCAATATTTAAATGGAATTTGGACAGGTACAGTACAGCGTAAAAGTCTTAAGCACACATATATAGCTAGGGCACCTAGACGTGCCAGTGATAATAAACCTGATTCTGATTCCGAACGGTGAGGGTGGAGCACCACCGGGGGCGTGAGGGTGGGGCAGGTGGAGGAGAAGGAGTGCTGAGGCCGGGGATTGACACACCCAGTCCTGAGACACCAGGCAAGATCATTTGAGCCCAAACAATTGGTTTATTGATCATTGCGGAATGTTTCTCTGGTGCTTCCTTCTCCCTCCCCTCTCCCAACCACGATTCCTCTTTCCCTAGCTCCTGCCCACTCTCAGTCCACAGTAGAAACCCATATCAGAATCACGTTTATCATCACTCATATACGTCATGAAATTTGTTTTTTTTGCGACAGCAGTACAGTGCAATCCATAAAATTACTACAGTGCTGTGCAAAAGTATGCACTCTAGCTATATATACAGTATGTGACTAAGACTTTTGCACAGTACTGTATATAGAAAGGAAATTGAATTGAATTGACTTTATTTCTTACATCCTTCACTTACACGACACGTAAAAATCTTTGTTATGTCTCCATCTAAATGTGCAATCATAGTAATTTATAACCATTTATAATAAACAGAACAGTCAATGTAATATAAAGTACACTCAAATCAGTGTGAGTTCATCAGTCTGATGGCCTGGTGGAAGAAGCTGTCCCGGAGCCTGTTGGTCCTGGCTTTTATGCTGTGGTACCATTTCCCAGATGGTAGCAGCTGGAATAGATTGTGGTTGGGATGGCTTGGGTCCCCAATGATCCTACGGGCCCTTTTTACACACCTGTCCTTGTAAATGAGGAGAGGGAGATGCTCTAACGCAGGCAAATGAAATTAACATAGATAGGCAGTATGGTTGTAGGGACGAGTGGGCCAAATGTCCTGTTTCTGTGCTGTGTGATTCTTTGATCTGATCAATATGAATTACTTCAAACATACAATATCCTGGGGCTTGGATGACGGACCTACAACAACCACAAACATTTTCCTCTCTGCAACATCTCCAGTCACTGGAAAGTTTTCACCTTAGTGGCCGGAAACGCCAATTTTGCCAGGATTCCGAGACGCCGTACCAGGCCCGCAGACTAGAGTTGAGAACTCCAGTGGCCCAAAGGCCTGTTCTCACACTGTATAGCCCTAAGAATTTGTAAAGATGAAAAAGAATCCGAGATGTAGTTTAAGAGATTAACTAATTTTCATAGCTGATTGGGCAGGTAACAAATGGAAGCCGTGTAAAATCGTTTCTGGTGAGAAAAATGGTGTGCTTTGGAAAGAACTTCACAAGCCATTTACTAAAATGAAATCCAGTTAAGGGGCCTTGGAGATGGAGTTGGAGGGGGAGGGGGAGACAATAGGATTAAGGGAGAGATGAAAGAGGCTCCCCCGATATCACTCTCCTGCCCTTCAGGAATCAATGATTTGGGCTCAGGTAAAGAGACATGAGGAGGAGGACTCTGACCAGCACCAGATTCACAGCCGTAAGATCCAGGATACAGAGATGGTTTAGGATAAGCAGGGAAGAAAAGTGGAATTTTCTACATTTGAACCTACCATCCGAGTAACATTTATCGTTCGATATATATCTTCATAGTGAACTTGTACGGAGTAGTTAATCGGAAAGTAATCTTTCTGCAAATGAAATAAAAACCATTAACCCCCACATAATGGCCACTCTGCTTAACTTCACAGCACACTGTTGTTCCAACCACAACCCTCAGTGCAAGATCCACCCAATGCCCCCTCATAAACAGAACTGATCTCCACTGTCTGCCGTCCCAGTTGGAGTTCCATCTCACAAGGTTTTATGTTCTATCTATCCAAAAAACCAATGGCCCAGTTTACAGAAAATAAAAAAAAAAATCAGCAGATAGAAGATTTTAAAAAATGGCAACTGGTCATAGTGGGTGACTGAAATGCTCCCACTTCCAGCACACACTTGGATTAGTTGTCCTACTGGGAAACCATAATGAATGCTGCTCCATTCACCCATTCACCGTTGTACCTAAGTTAGGGAATAAGCTTTAAAGACCCCATGGTCAAACAGTTTTCCCAGAATGGCTGGAGAATATGGCTCTTTGGGTTGTTAGACCAAGAGACATTGCCAATCATAGAACTCCACCTGGCAGCAATTTGCTGACTTCATTTGAGGGATAACAGGAAGGAGTGAGTGGGGTTCCTGGAATTGGCCACTTCAGCAGTGAATTTGGGAATAAAAGCAACCATCTAGGGGGAGTGCTATGACAGTATGAAGCAGCATTTACCGTGTACTTGACCCTTTGTCTGTACTGCAGCTTGTTGTGAAGTTCCTCCAGGTGGATGCAGAGTGAGTCTGCAGTGACCAGTGCCCCAAGAAGACTTAAATCTGTAAGGAGAGAGGCAACATTTTGAGAAATTGCAATGGTGGTTTGAAAAATGGGTAACAAATATCAAGCGATCAAACCAAGCACACTATTGTAACATTGCCGACACATCTGCCAACCAAATCATTTGGATGAGAAATTAAGGCCAAGAATGAGTAGGGTATAATTTTAAAGTGCTTGGAGGGAAGTATTGGGGGGGCACTGTCAAAGGTATTGTAAGTTTTGTTTTAAAGACAGAGAGTGAAGCGTGCAGGCAATGCTCTGCCAAAAGGGGTGGTACAGACAGGTACAGTTGTGACATTTAAGAAACTTTTAGATGGACACAGGGATGATAGAAAATGGAAGGCTACATGGAGGGAAGGGTTAGATTGAGCAACACACACAAAATGCTGGAGGAACTCAGCAGGCCAGGTAGCATCTATGGAAAAGAGTACAAACGACGTTTCAGCTGCGTGGGAAGGAAAGATGTTATTGGTGGTGGGATCACGTTGGAGATGGTTAAGAGATGGAGAGCAAGTTAAAAGATCAGCACAGCATTATGGGCCAAAGAGCCTGTACTATGCTGTAATGTTTTGCACTCTATGTATGTCAATAGACAATAGACAATAGGTGCAGAAGTAGACCATTTGGCCCTTCGAGCCTGCACCACCATTTTGAGATCATGGCTGATCAACTACTATCAATACTCGGTTCCTGCCTTGTCCCCATATCCCTTGATTCCCCTATCCATAATCCTCACACACGCAGGCTAAGGGAGATATCACTGGTGTCCAAGCTAATATGTACCCCTCAGCTGGGAAAAAGATCAGCTTTGCTATGTATTTTGTTATGTATAAACTGACGCGCACATGATTTAATAGACTTAGAATAGTACATGACATTCTGAAGTTGTGAATGGATTTACTTAAAAATTAAATGTTTGTCACCCAATCCATTGAACCAAGCCCAATCTGTAACCTAACTCATGGATCCCAACACACCCTGTAACCCAATCCATTGAGCCAAGCCCAATCTGTACCATAATCCGTGGATCCCAACACACCCTATAACTCAGTCCAAGATATTGAATCAGGCCCAATCTATTGAATGGATCCCAGACTCTCCCTTTTCTGACTGACTCATCACAGTGTCAGGTCACAGCTTGAAAAACCAGTGCTTCTCTTACTAGGCCTGGTGAATGGTCCAAAGGATTTCCAGGATTCAGGTTGGCACAATGGCACAGCCACTAGAGCTGCTGCCTCTCAGCTCCAGCAACTCCTGTTCAATCCTGACTTCAGGCACTGTCTGTGTGGAGTTTGCATGCTCTCTCTGGTGTATGTTCCCTTGAACTACCCTTCCTGAAGTCTACATCAATTCCTTGGTCTTACTGACATTGAATGCAAGGTTATTGTTGTGACACCACTCAACTAGCTGATCTATCTCACTCCTGTATGCCTGCTCAGCACCATCCGAAATTCTGCAAATACTAATTGTGCCATCAGCAAACGTATTTGAGCTGTGCCTATCCAACACAGTCAAGGGTGCCAAGAGAGTAATGCACTGGGCTGAGCATATATCCCTGAGGTGAGCCAGTATTGATTGTTTGACAGGAGGAGATGTTATTTCTGATTTGCACTGACTGTGGTCTCCCAGTGAGGAAGTCAAGGATCCTGTTGCAGAGGGAGTTAGAGAGGCCCAGATTTTGGAGCTTGTTGATTAGAATTTGTACAGTATATGATTGTTCTGAATGCTGTTTTTCTATTAATTTTATTATGTTTATAAATTTTCCTGTAAATGCCTACAAGAAAATGAATCCCAAGGTAGTATATGGCGCCACATCTCTCATTGCTACAGCCAGAAGTCCCCATCTGCTTAAAAAGAGCAACCATTATACCAGTGCCCAACGCACACACTCAACTAACTTACAACTTTGTTTTATTTTTGAACCACTTATTTCACACACGTGTGTATATATATATAAGTATATATGTACACACACACATATACAACAGTTAGATTAAATAAGTGGTTTGTAGCTACATACATATATATATCATGCTTTTTCTTTGCCTATTATTATGTATTGCATCGTGCTTCTACTGCACTATTGCAAAGACAACAAATTTTATGACGTGTGCCAGTGATATTAAACCTGATTCTGAATATACATACTTCGATAATAAATTTAACTTTGACTTCGGTTTCCCTTTGACTCCCTTTCTCTTCACCATCTACACCTTGGACTTCAACTACTGCACAGAGTCTTGGCATCTTCAGAAGTATTCTGATGACTCTGTGTCAGGGTCCGATCCGGAACCGCGTTCCGGGTTTTGATCCGGTCCGAGGGCTCCGGACTCCGGGTCCTGCAGTTGTCCCTCCCATCACCCGTGATCTAGTTAGGACCCTCCTGGTTCAAGGAGGCACACCTGTAACTCATTGAGCTGCAGGTGTTTATAAGGGGCCTTGGGACTGGGACCAGGCGGGTGGTCGTTTTGTTCTGTTTCCCCGTCGGCTCCGAACTCGTCTCTGCATTCTGTTATCCTGCCCGGGCTCAGACCTATTCTTCATCGTGCTTCTCTGCCCGTACCAGTACTGCCAGGTTGGTCCACTCCCCCACCTTTCTTCCCATGCGCTGGTCCCACTTCTCTGCCCGTACCAGTACTGCCAGGTTGGTCCGCTCTCCCACCTTTCTTCCCATGCGCTGGTCCCACTTCTCTGCCCGTACCAGTACTGCCAGGTTGGTCCGCTCTCCCACCTTTCTTCCCATGCGCTGGTCCCACTTCTCTGCCCGTACCAGTACTGCCAGGTTGGTCCGCTCCCCCACCTTTCTTCCCATGCGCTGGTCCCACTTCTCTGCCCGTACCAGTACTGCCAGGTTGGTCCGCTCCCCCACCTTTCTTCCCATGCGCTGGTCCCGCTTCTCTGCCCGTACCAGTACTGCCAGGTTGGTCCGCTCTCCCACCTTTCTTCCCATGCGCTGGTCCCACTTCTCTGCCCGTACCAGTACTGCCAGGTTGGTCCGCTCTCCCACCTTTCTTCCCATGCGCTGGTCCCGCTTCTCCGCTCGGTTTTGTTTTTCGTGCGGTCGTGCTGTCTGCCAGCCGTTTCCGAATTTCCCGTTGTCATGGCTGTTGTGTTGGTCAACCTGGACCTATGCCTGTTCCTATCCCTTGCCTCCGTTGGGCGGCTCCGGCCGATGGGCCGTGGCCCAGCGGGGGTTCTGCCCCCTCCTTCTCTTCTGCCCGAACTCTGGGATAGTGCCCCGCAACCGCCTAGGGGTCCACATCGCGCCCAGGCCTCCGGTGTTTCCGCCTGGGAGGCGCCCCTACCCGGGATACATGCGGCCCGCCCAGGGAGGGTTCTCCGCTAGCATATCGCCACCTAGACCTGTCTGTCTACCTGCCTGCCTGAACCCGGGGACCTGCCTGCCTGAACCTCGGGACCTGTCTACCTGCCTGCCTGAACCTGGGGACCTGTCTACCCGCCTGCCTCAACCCCGGGGACCTGTCTACCCGCCTGCCTGAACCCCGGGGACCTGTCTACCCGCCTGCCTGGACCCCGGGGACCTGTCTACCCGCCTGCCTGGACCCCGGGGACCTGTCTACCCGCCTGCCTGGACCCCGGGGACCTGTCTACCCGCCTGCCTGAACCCCGGGGACCTGTCTACCCGCCTGCCTGGACCCCGGGTACCTGTCTACCCACCTGCCTGAACCTCGAGGACCTGTCTACCTGCCTGCCTGGACCCCGGGGACCTGTCTACCCGCCTGCCTGGACCCCGGGGACCTGTCTACCTGCCTGCCTGGACCTCGGGGACCTGTCTACCTGCCTGCCTGGACCCCGGGGACCTGTCTACCTGCCTGCCTGGACCCCGCCTGCCTACATGAACTTGAACTTTGGGAGCCGCTCCGCTCCGCCTGCCGGAACTTTGGGAGCCGCTCCGCTCCGCCTGCCGGAACTCTATCTGCCTGAACCCCAGCTACCCTTAAGTGCCATGGCATCCCCATCCTGTCCTACCCCTCGTACTTCAGTGCCTGCGTCCTGCATTTGGGTCCATCCGGCCCCTCTTGACACTCTGCCATAGTTGGATGCATCAGCAAGGGAGATGAGGCTGAGTACAGGGCTACGGTGGGAAACTTTGTCACATGGTGTGAGCAGAATCATCTGCAGCTTAATGTGAAAAAGACTAAGGAGCTGGTGGTGGACCTGAGGAGGGCTAAGGCACAGGTCACTCCTGTTTCCACCCAAGGGGTCAGTGTGGACATGGTGGAGGATTACAAATACCTGGGGATATGAATTGACAATAAACTGGACTGGTCAAAGAACACTGAGGCTGTCTACAAGAAGGGTCAGAGCCGTCTCTATTTCCTGAGGAGACTGAGGTCCTTTAACATCTGCCGGACGATGCTGAGGATGTTCGACGAGTCTGTAGTGGCCAGTGCTATCATGTTTGCTGTTGTGTGCTGGGGCAGCAGGCTGAGGGTAGCAGACACCAACAGAATCAACAAACTCATTCGTAAGGTCAGTGATGTTGTGGGGGTGGAACTGGACTCTCTGATGGTGGTGTCTGAAAAGAAGATGCTGTCCAAGTTGCATGCCATCTTGGACAATGTCTCCCATCCACTCCATAATGTACTGGTTAGGCACAGGAGTACATTCAGCCAGAGACTCATTCCACTGAGATACAACACTGAGCGTCATAGGAAGTCATTCCTACCTGTGGCCATCAAACTTTACAACTCCTCCCTTGGAGTGTCAGACACCCTGAGCCAATAGACCGGTCCTGGACTTAATTCCACATGGAATAATTTACTTATTATGATTTAATTATTTATGGGTTTATATTGCTATATTTCTGCACTATTCTTGGTGCGACTGTAACGAAACCCAATTTCCCTCGGGATCAATAAAGTATGTCTGTCTGTCTGGTGTGGTCACCTATGTCTATGCTGGACACCAGCCATACCTCTAACTATCTTCACTGGTTTGAAGGACAAGTCTTCCCATATAGATTCTCTTTACCATTACCCGAGCTCGTCTGCAATTCGTCTGCAAATGCTGCCTTGATGTTACCATACCATTCAAGTCCATGCGGAGAGGTCTCAGCAAAGTCCAATACACATATCAGCAGAGTTTATTAATGTGTAAATGTTACCTGATAGCAATGTCAACATCCCATTCTTCTGATGATGGGTACACTAATGGTGCAACAATTTGATAGTTTGTAATATAACTGTACAACCCTATAGTTTCTTAGTCGAGTATTGAGCGAGCTAGGGCTTTCTCTTTGGAGCAAAGGAGGATGAGAGGTGACTTAATAGAGATGTACAAGATGATAAGAGGTATAGATTGAGTAGAGAGCAAATGATGTTTTCCCTAAGGCAGAAATAGCTAATACAAATGGGCATAATTTTAACGAGATTTGAGGAAAGTTAGGGGGTATGTTAGAGGTAAGGATTTTACGCAGAGAGTGACGGCTGCGTAGAATGGCCTGCCGAGGGTGGTGGTAGAGGCAGACACATTAGGAACATTTAAGGAAATTCTATATAGGCACTTGCATGATTGAAAAATGGAGGGCCATGTGCCAGGGAAGAGTTAGGTTGATCTTGGAATAGGGTAAAAGGTGGCATATCACTGTCAGCCAAAAGGCCTGCACTGTGCTGGGTTGTTCTATGCTCTCAGGTGGGTAAATGTTGCCATTTTACTAGACGAGGCTCAGGTTTCTTGGCACACTAGTTCCACCACCAAAACTAGGGCCCATTTACCTTTGCTCTTGCTTGTGTCTGCAACCAATGTTTCATATCACATAGATCAAACTGACACTTCTGGTTTCTATCATTATGGAAATCTTAGGAGAGAGCAGAGATCAATCACTTGTCATCATCAGCCACTTCTCTACCACTGCAGTAGAAGGGAAGTGCGTTCTGCACACTCCAGACTTTGCCAAGTGACTCCCCACTGGGGCCATTATGGTCAAAATTATACTGAGCCATGTGTCTCTCTGTGTGTACCTCCCTCCTCCTTTCTGTAACGTGTGTCTCACTCTCTATCTGCCTCTCTTTCCCTCTGTGTATCTTCTTCTCTGTGACTCCTTCTCTTGCTTGCTACCCATCTTCCTAAGTGTGTGTGACTGTGACTCCCTCCCTCTCTGACTCCCACTCCCTGTGTGTACGCCTCCCTTTCTGTCTCTCCAACTCCCTCTTTGTGTACCTCTCTCTGACTCCCACTCCTTCTCTTCCTGATTCTCTTTCTCCCTCTTTAACTCTCTCTACCCATTTCTCTCCCCTTTTGGCCCTCTCCCTTACTATTCTCACACACATCACCAGGACCACTTGCTCCCAAAAACTGCAGAATTGGCTATTAGATCATTCCTGCTGGGGAAGATTTTGTTTTCCACTAAAATACTTCTAAAAGCCCCTCCTTGACTACAAAGCACTTTGGATTGTCCAGAGGTTGTGAAAGACAATACAAGTGCAAGCTCTCTCCTCTCCACACTGGCTAATTTCCCAGACTCTAATATACATTTATCATAAATATTTGGCTTGATTCAGGGTATTGGCTCTTTATTTTGATGCATTCCACCTAGATGGATAGAAACTGCCTCAATTTTTTTCTCCTCTATCACAACTGGCACCCATATGTACACTATATTGTAATTATAATCAAAAGATACAAGTCAAGTCCACAGGATCTCTCTGGCGAATTTCAACCCAGCCCTTTTACACTTCAGTTTGTAAGTGCTTCACTGATTAAACTCACAGCAGCACTCTGCCTGGATCTAGTGTGCCTCAGATGCCTGGAAAGCTGTAAGAAATGAACACCCAAAATTTACTGGGCTCCGGAGATCACTGTGATCCAGATGTGGCTGCAGTAACTTACTACAATACAATGTTCCAAGCCCTCTCCATTCCGAGAGTCACAGGAATGAGAAGATCGCACAATTTGGAGTTCTATTCGGATATATTATCTGTGGATCTTCAATGTTATCCAAATGCTTCACACAACCCTCTTAAGTTTTGTTTTATCCTCCTCTCTCTTATACAAACGGGAGCATCTTACATGGCTATTAACACTGCCATTGTGCAATTGTGGTGTAGGCCCAGGGATTCAGCTTGGGTTACCATCAACAGGGTTGTGCTAAGAATGTTAGAGCAGACATTTGGTGTGGGACAGGCTGAATCCCTCTGGGGTAGGGGTGTGCTTGGTAGAACCTGTGAGGAGTGGAAGGGAATATTGAGAGAATAAAAATAGCATCAGTAGAGGAGTATTTTCAATGAGTGGTTGATGGTCAGCGGGCTGAAGGAACTGTTTTGGAGCTGTATGATTCCATTAGATGTCTTTCAGTCTTCTCGCTGGTTGTGTCCAATTCAATGTTCACTTGGAAGTGTAAGGAAACCAACCATGAAAGAAATGGAAACAAATACTTAACCACAAGGCTGGTTTAGAAACAGTGAATGTGGGTGCCTCTCTTTCCCACCTCTTTCTATTCTCCATCCAGTCTGTCTAGAGTCCCGAATTCTCTGCCCCAGGAGGGAAGCTCCCTCAGACAGAGTTTTTAAAGAACAGATACAGGCCTAAACTCTGATCTGGCAATCCTGAAGTCTGGTACATGTTGAATCTGAGAGACAGATCAGGACTAATTGACTAATTTTAATTATGATCCAAAATTAACTATGATCTGCACTAAATCTGTCTTTAATTAAGCTACCAGTGCAAATCTGTCATCTCAGCAGACAGATTTTCCAACTTTATGCATTATAGACTGCTCTCAGAACCCTCACGTGACCCAGGGTGTGCCTACACTAGAAAAAACAGATCTCCTGCTCAGAGGGAGATTATCAGGGCAATGTTTTGTGATTGACACTTGTCAGGTCCCAAGGGTACTGGGCTAGAGGGTTTCAACCTGTAAATATGTTCATGCAATTGAGGCCGACAGGGATCTAGCACAGCAGAGGAGTTGAAGCCTGGGGTGGATCGACCACGATTACATTGAGGGTGGGTTAGGACTGAGCGGCCGACTCCTGCTCCTATCTGCTCAGCTGAACCTGGACCCTCTGCAGTAATGCACATTTCCCACCTCAGTCAGACCTTCGTTCCTCCCTTCTGTTGCTACAAGTATTCAAAGGCTCTCCACACCATTCCCTTTCAGCTCATCCAGAGCTCTCTCATAGCGAGGCCTCTGGTGCTGGATGTCCTTCCACCAACCCCAAACCCCACTCCTGCGTTACCACCTCGAGATCCTCGCGTTAAGGATGTTACCTGAGCATCTCCATCAATGTGAACAACCTCAAACTCCTCCTCCTCCCCAGTCGTGAGCCCCTATCCATTCGCGGCTCTGATACACAGGCGCTATCCTGTAACTGATTCTTTGCTTCCTTGCAACTCCTCCCATCACCGTCAAACAGCTTGGAAACAGGTCCTTCAGCCCAGCTTGTCCATGTTGACCAAGATGCCTACATCAGCTGATCCCATTCGCCCAGATCACCCGAAAGCTTTCCTATCCATGTACCAGTTAAAGTACCATTAAAACATTGTAGTTGTATTCAAAGTAAATTTATTATCAAAATACCTACATGTCACCACATACTACACTGAGATATATTTCCTTATGGGCACATATGGAAAATAAAGAAATACAGAAGAATTTATGAAAAACTACAATAAACAAAGACCAGCAAAGAACCAAAGTGCAAAAGCAGACAAATTGTGCAAATAAAATAATACTGAGAACAGGAAATGCAGAGTCTGCAGATTGTGGGATCAGTTCAGTGTTGAGGTGAGTTAAGTTATCCACACTGGCTCAGAAGCCTGATGGTTCTCGGGTAACAACTGGTCCTGAATCTAGGGGGATGGGACCTCAGGCTCATGCCTCTGCCTACCGATGGTAGCAGCGAGAGGAGAGCGTGGCCTGGATGGTGGTGGTCCTGGATGATCGATGTTGCTTTCTTGTGGCAGTGCTCCATGTAAATGTGTTCAATTTTACCTGCGTTTACTTAGAAACACTGAAAACCTACATGTACAATGTACTGTGTATGTTAATCAAAATGGCTTCTTTGGCTTGCTAGAGTAGGAATGCTTTTATTTTTGATAAGTGTTTTCTCTCGCAGTTGTTTAGCTTTGGACTTGCTGATATGGGGATTGTATTCATTCTTGAACCAATGGGGAATGTTATTTTGTCTTGTGAGGCTGGGAGCTTGGGGGGTTTTGCGGTCTTTTCAGGGGAGGTGGGAAGGAGACGCCGAGGAAGGTGGACATGCGCTGCACTGCTCGGTCAACCACCGGGGTGGTCCCAGGTGCGAGGACGTGGAGGTCGGAGGAAAGTGACGAGGGGTCGAATGGTTCGATGGTTGAGCTCCAACGATGTGCACTAAACTGACTGAACTTTGAAGTTGGCACCTTTTACTTTATTTTCTTTTCCTTCATATATACTGTATTGCATAGTACTCTTTTAGTTTTAGTAAAATCTTTAAAGTGTATTCCATAACGGTATCTGGTGCGAGTTTGATATTGTGTGTGTACGCG
This sequence comes from Hemitrygon akajei, assembly GCF_048418815.1. Classification (NCBI taxonomy): domain Eukaryota; kingdom Metazoa; phylum Chordata; class Chondrichthyes; order Myliobatiformes; family Dasyatidae; genus Hemitrygon; species Hemitrygon akajei. The sequence continues at coordinate 12,744,753 of NC_133140.1, read as the reverse complement.
CGGCATAAACTTGATTCTCACAGCACCCGCGTGTACGGGAGGTGGGGTTGGTGAGTGGCTGGATCTTCTTTTCCCCTAGACATATACCAGCCTGTTGGGTAGGTGTTACATACACTACAATACAGGCCCTTCAGACTGCAATGCTGTGCCGAACATGTACTTACTTTAGAAATTACCTAGGAGTCACTTAAGAGACCCTATCCTATCAGCCTCCACCACAGTTGGTGGCAGCCCACTCCATGCACTCACCACACTCTGCGTAAAAAAACTTATCCCCGATATCTCCTCTGTACCTACTTCCAAGCACCTTAAAACCGGGTCCTTTCATGTTAGCTAATTCAGCCCTGGGAAAAAGCCTCTGACTATCCACATGATCAATACCTTCCATCATCTTGTACACCTCCATCAGGTCACCTCTCATCCTCTGCCGCTCCAAGGAGAAAAGGCCGAGTTCACTCAACCTATTTTCATAAGGCATGCTCCCCCAATCCAGGCAACATCCTTGTAAATCTCCTCTGCACCCTTTCTATAGTTTCCACATCCTTCCTGTAGTGAGGTGACCAGAATTGAGCGCAGTACTCCAAGTGGGGTCTGACCAGGGTCTTATATAGATGCAACATTACCTCTCAGCTCCTAAATTCAATTCCATGATTAATGAAGGCCAATACACCGTATGCTTTCTTAACCACAGAGTCAACCTGCATAGCAGCTTTGAGTGTCCTATGGACACAGACTCCAAGAACCCTTCTAATCCTCCACACTGCCAAGAGTCTTACCATTAATACGATATTCTGCCATCATATTTGACCTACCAAAATGAACCACTTCACACTTATCTGTGTGAACTCATCTGCCACTTCTCAGTCCAGTTTTGCATCCTATCAATGTCTCGCTGTAACCTCTGACAGACCTCCACACTATCCACACCACCTCCAACCGTAGTGTCATCAGCAAATTTCCTAACCCATTCCTCCACTTCCTCATTCTGGTCATTTATAAAAATAATGAACAGAAAGGATCCCAGAACAGATCTCTGAGGCACACCACTGGTCACCGACCTCCATGCAGAATATGACCCGTCTACAACCACTCTTTGCCTTCTGTGGGCAAGCCAGTTCTGAATCCACAAAGCAAGGCCCCCTTGGATCCCATGCCTCCTTACTTTCTCAATAAGCCTTGCATGGGGTACCTTATCAAATGCCTTGCTGAAATCCATATACACTACATCTACTGCCCTTCCTTCATCAATGTGTTTAGTCACATCCTCAAAAAATTCAATCAGGCTCATAGGCACGACCTGCCTTTGACAAATTCATACTGACTATTCCTAATCATATTATGCCTCTCTAAATGTTCATAAATCCTGCCTCTCAGGATCTTCTCCATCAACTTACCAACTACTGAGGTAAGACTCACTGGTCTATAATTTCCTGGGCTACCTCTACTTCCTTTCTTGAATAATGGAACAACATCCACAACCCTCCAATCCTCCGGAACCTCTCCTGTCCCCATAGATGATGCAAAGATCATTGCCAGAGGCTCAGAAATCTCCTCCCTCGCCTTCCACAGTAGCCCTGGGTACATCTCATCCAGCCCCGGTGATTTATCCAACTTGATGCTTTCCAAAAGCTTCAGCACATCTTCTTTCTTAATATCTGTATGCTTAACCTTTTCAGTCCACTGTAAGTCATCCCTATAATCACCAAGATCATTTTCCGTAATGAATACTGAAGCAAAGTATTTATTAAGTACTGTACCTCTACTATCTCCTCCGGTTCCACACCTGATTGGTCCTATTCTCTCAGGTCTATGCAGAACTCCACGCAAATATCCCCTGAATATTTGCCACATTTCCACTGTACATTTCCCCGAGAACATCTGTTCCCAATTTATGCTTCCAAGTTCCTGCCTGATAGCCTCATATTTCCCCTTAGTCCAATTAAATGCTTTCCTAACTTATCTGTTCCTATCCCTCTCCAATGCTATGCTAAAGGAGATAGAATTATGATCACTATCTCCAAAATGCTCTCCCACTGAGAGACTTAACACCTGACCTGGTTCATTTCCCAATACCAGATCAAGTACAGCCTCTCCTCTTGTAGGCTTATCTACATATTGTGTCAAGAAACATTTCTGAACACACCAAACGAACTTCACCTCATCTAAACCTCTTGCCCTAGGGAAATGCCAATCAACAACTGAGAAATTAAAATCTTCCACCACAACAACCCTATTATTATACCTTTCTAGAACGTCTCCCTATCTGTTCCTCGATGTCCCTGTTACTAATGGGTGGTCTATAAGAAAAGACCCAGTAGAGTTATTGACCCCTTCCTGTTCCTAACTTCCACCCACAGAAACTCAGTAGGCAATCCCTCCATGACTTTCTCCTTTTCTGCAGCCATGACACTATCTCTGATCAAGAGTGCCATGCTCCCAGCTCTTTTGCTTCCCTGTCCTTTCTGAATCATCTAAAGCCTGGCACTCTAAGTAACCACTCCTGCCCCTGAGCCATCCAAGTCTCTGTAATGGCCACAACATCATAGCTCCAAGTACTGATCCACACTCTCTCATCCCTTTTGTTCATAATACTCCTTGAATTAAAATACACACATCTCAAACCATCAGTCTGAGTGGGTCTCTTTATCACCTGCCTATCCTCTCTCTTGCACTGCCTACAAGCTTTATTTGTGTGTCAGTATCCCCTTCCTCCGTCTCTTCAGTTCAGTTCCCAAACCCCAACAATTCTAGATTAAATTCTCCCCAGTAGCCTTAGCAAACCACCCCGCCAGGATATTGGTCCCCCTGGGATTCAAGTGTAACCCGTCCTTTTTGTACAGGTCACACCTGTCCCAAGAGGTCTCAATGATTCAGAAATCTGAATCCCTGTCCCCTGCTCCAAACCCTCAGCCACGCATTTACCCTCCACCTCATTCTATTCCTATACTCACTGTCATGTGGCACAGGCAGTAATCCCGAGATTTCTACCTTTGCGGTCTTGCTTCTCAACTTCCATCCTAACACCAATTTCTCAGTCTTCTGGTAATGGCCCCCCACCCCCATCCTTCACCATTTCCCACCCCCTTTTCCCTTTCTCACCTTACTTCCTTGTCTGGCCATCAGCTCTCTCTGGTGCTCCTCCCACCTTTTCTTTCTCCCATGGCCTTTCCATTTCTTTCACCAATGAACTTCCCAGCTCTTTGCTTCATCCCTCCCCCTCCCGGTTCCACCAATCACCTTGTGCTTCTCTCTCCCCTGCCCCCCACCTTTAAAATCTACTCAGCTTTTTTTCTCCCGTCCCGCTGAAGGGTCTCGGCCCAAAATGTTAACTGTACTCTTTTCCATAGATGCTCCATGGAGTTCCTCCAGCATTCTGTATGTGCTTCCTGTATCCAGTCTATCCCTGATGCCAATTCCCTCCACGGAACTGGATTCACTTTGGGAGTCGCTGATCCACTGTACATACCTGCACTCAATAAGGAAATGGTAGCAGTGATCTCCCCTTCCAACCCTGACACCCTCAAGCTGTGGTACAAAGCAAGGCCTTGTTTGTGAGAGGACAGTTGGGTAAGGTGGGGCAAGGAAAAAATGGTAGAGACTGCGTTCAAAGCCATGTGATCAGCAGGTCATTTGATCAACCCTGCAGACTGTGGCAAACATTAGTTTAGAAAGGTACAGATTCAGATATGTTTGCAGAAATATTCACTGAAACACAGTGTGTCATTTGCATTAACAATCGACACATCCAAGGATGTGCTGGGCGTAGCCCATGAGTGTCAACACATATTCTGGTGCCAATGTAGCGTGCCCACAGTGCTCAGCAGAACAAGAGAACACAACAAGTAACAAAGCAACAACAGCAAAAGATATCCCTTTCCTCCCTCCCACCCACCCACACACAGGGACTGTCCTCCAATTCCAGGCCAGCACTCCAGTCTCCAGGCTTCAGCCATCAGGCTTTGAAGTCAGGGGTAACAATTAACCTTTGAGCTCCATTCTTCAGTATCTACCCCTGGAATAGCCAAGCGACGGGACCCCAAATTCCAGGCACGAACTCTGGATGTACCAACTGACTGCCCTCACGCCTGCTGCTTGCAGGGGCATCCTATCACAGGATGCACTGACCTGGGACAGCCGACATCAACAGATGTCCCTCGACACCCATCCATGTTGCTGGCTTTCAAGCCTGAAGCAGAGGACTAGACACCAGATGTCATTTATCCCTTTGTTCTCATCGTTGGACATTGAAGCACGGAGCAGAGGCCTGTCCTCTAATAACTCCTCCACACACTTACCACAAAACCTTACTCTGACCTCTAACTTCCTTCTCTGATCCCAAAACCATCCCAACAAATTTAAAAAGCAACTAAGCTTGAGTCACAATCGCGACATAGATAGCATCTCGGTGTTGGAAATGGGCCAGCATGAGCATGATGGGCTGAAGGGTCTGCTTTCTGTGCTGAATGACTCCATGAGTCATTCCATGACTCCAGAGTCTCCCCTCTCCAATCTTATCCCACCCAGAACCTTCTTGAAGCAACAACTACTGATTTGCCCTCAAATTCCTGCTTAGAGTTCAATTCCTTTGAAGAATTTACAAGTTTTGCTATAAAACTACATTCTTAAAGAACTGCTCATAACTTCAAACCAGCAGTTTGTATTCCGGAGCTGGAACCAGAGCTCCTTCTGTAACAATGCGTCTTGACAACGCAGAAAAAGGAGAATTCCAGCTTAACCGGTCGGTATCAGCTCATTAGCAAACATCTTTCACTAATAAATTGCCTAACCACCTCTCAGAAAAGCTTTGAAGATGCTTTCCATTCTGAGAATAACATGCACAGACTGTATCTAATGAGGGCATACAGCCAGCAATTTGTCAACAAGATTAAAAGATTAGTTGCAATTAACTTTGGTTAGCTTTGTTCAAATGTGATAATGTACAGAATTTGGCAGACTCCTTTATGATGGGAGACCCCAACTAACTGCACTGTGGCCAAGACTGCAGACGATACCGAGACAGGTGAAGGGACAGGTAGTGTTGCAATGAACTGCATCAGATCGATTGCAAGAATGTGACAAGTATGCATGCGGCTAATTGATCGAGCAGGGAATCGAATGGGCCTCCTACGTGCAGAGGCTCCTTTCTTTTGTATGGGCTTTCAAGTGTGCCCGTTTTCGTCTCAGCGGACTCACTTCATACCTCCTGCACTAAGTTGCCCAGCATACATCGTTACTAGCATGACTCAGTAAAAACATTTAATCGCTCTTGCTTCATGCTACATAACAGCAAAGGCAGAGATTCCGCAGGAGTTGGACAGGTTGGAGAAGTGGGCAAAGAAGTGTGCAGACTATTTTCTAAATAGGGAGAGAATTCAGAAATCAGGAGTGCAAAGGGACTTGGAAGTCCTAGGGCAGGATTTCTTGAAGGTTAACTTACAGGTCGAGTCCATAAGACTATTAGAAACAGGAGCAGAATTAGACCATTCGGTTCATCAAGTCTGCTCCACCATTTAATCATGGCTGATTTATTATTTCTCACAACCCATTCTCCAGCCTTCACCCTGTAACCTCGACACCCTGACTAATCATACCCAGTGCTGTATATTGCTGTACCCATACTGCTGTAAATATACCCAGTGACTTGGCCTCCACTGCCATCTGCAACAAAGAATTCCACAGATTCACCACACTCTGGCTGAAGAAATTCCTCCTCATCTCTGTTCTGAATGGACATCCCTGTATTCTGAGGCTGTGCCCTCCGGTGCTAGACTCCCCCCACTATAAGAAACATCCTCTACCCATCCACTCTATCTCGGCCTTTCAATATTTGTTAGGTTTCAATGAGATCCCTCCTTCTAAACTGCAGTGAGTACAAGCTCAGAGCCAGCCCTTTCATTCCCAGAATCATTCCCAAGAATAAATTGGGAATTGGTCTACCATATGTAGGCTCTCCATGGTATTGGCACATTGTTGTGTCTGGACTGAAGGAAGGCCCAGTTGGTCAGAGGAGGAACTTGTTCGTCAGGTTGTCAGAAGCCAAATCACTAGAATCTCTGAGGAATGCCTACATTGAAGAATTTTAAATCTTTCTTCGACAGGAGTTCTGTGACATGCTCTCTGTCTGCTCCCCCTATGATCTCTGCTGCTCTCCCACTCTTCAACCATGTGCTCACGCAAACCCGCTGCCACAGCCACGTATCCTTCCTGGGAACTTGTCTTTGCACCATTTTGGCCTCCAGCTCCATTTTCAGGCCTCTCGGTTTGGACCCACTGAGGATTTCAGCTACTCGCGTTCAATTGACTGCTTCTCCCATGCCACGTGGAGATACCTAGTGGCCCTGTGTCAGTCTCTGCCACAGCTCTTTCTCCTCTGCCTATCATGGACCTCACCAACATTTTATCCACTGCCGGATCCTGCTGTCTCCAATTCCGGTTCCGACGGCTCTACACGGCTCCTGTTGTCACCAACCCTGCTTCCAACAAGCTCAAATGGATCCAGATCTTAAATTCCACCACCATCAGCTCTGGTTCCTATGACTCCGGATGCCTCCAGACTGCTAATTATGCAGCCACTAGCTCCAGCCCCAGGAGCAGCAACTTGTATTCCACCTGGGTTGCCTCCAACCTCACCATGAATATCAATTTCTCCTTCTGGTAAAATAATTTCTCTCCCCCATCCTCCACCTCCCCTCTTCTTCTATTCACCACTCTGGCCTCTTCTCTCTTCGCACCTGTCTATCACCTCCTTCTGGGTCTTCTCCTCCTTCTCTTTCTCCTATGGTCCACTCTCCTCTCCTATCAGGTTCCTTCTTCTCTACCCTGTTACCTTTCCCACCCCCCTGGCTTCACCTATCACCTTCTAGCTACCCTCCTTCCCCTTCCTGCGCTTTTTATTCTTGCATCTTCCCCCTTTCTTTCCAATCCTGAAGAAGGATTTCAGCCCAAAACATCGACTGTTTATTCATTTTCATAGATGCTACCTGACCTGCTGAGTTCCTCCAGCATTTTGTGTGAGTGTTGCTTCGAATTTCCAGCATCTGCAGACTTTCTTGCATCTAGAATATAAAAGCAATGATGTAGTGCTAAGGCTTTATAAGGTGACAGTGAGACCTTATTTTAAATATTGTGAGCAATTTTGGGCCAAAGGAGAGATGTACTGTGCTGGAGAAGGTCCAGAGAAGGTATGAAAGGCTTTGCATATGAGGAGCATTTCACTTAGAACAGCACAGCATAGTACGGGTCTATGGACAGCCCAACACATCCTTGGAGTAGAGCTGGAGAAGATGTTTCCATTAGTACCTGGAATGAGCTGCCAAAAGAAGTGAGTGAGGTAGTTACAATTGTAACATTAAAGAGGTATTTGGTTAGTTAGAGGGAATGGTCTTGTAAGGTTATGGTCAAATGCAGGCAACTGGGACTAGCAGGGAGGATGCTATGGTCAACAGAGATCCTTTGAGTTGCACAGCTCCAGCAACCTGGGTTCAGTTCCAGCTCCCACCTCTGCCTGCATGGAGTTTGCACACTCATTTGGTGACCACATGGATTTCTCTCAGGTACTCTGGCTTCCTCTGATAACCCAGGCTACGTCCACACTAGACCGGATAATTTTGAAAACGCCTGTTTCGTGTAAAAACGATAGGAGCCCACACTATGCGTTTTAAAAATATCTCTGTCCACATTAAAACAGATATTTTGGTCAATCTCCTCCTACTGCACACGCGCAGGCCACACCTACCAAAAACAAGCGACATGTTTAGTGTCGAATCTCACCGTGAAAGTCTTGCTGTGCATTTGTTCAGTTACAGACTAGAAAAACTTAAACAACGGACAGCTGTTGGCTCTTGTGCAGGAGAACTTAAAAGTAAAAAAAAACAAATACTGGAGTGTATGGAGGCAACCAACAGGGAGTTCACGGACAGTATGACCCGGCTGACGACGAACATTGAAAAACTGATGAACTCTGTTGCATTAATAAAGCCCCTTGTTAAATGTATAAAACATGTCTGCATCAGTGTTATCTTGTATTTCCATACAATGTTACATTAGGCTGTTACACATCTATTGTCAGAAAAGTACTTGCATAAATAGGTAAACCATCTTCATATGAGCAAGGACAGAAAACAGGGCAAAGTGAGTATACTTATTTATTCAGTAAGTTATGGGTCAAAGTATTTGGTGAGTACATTTCTAACTCTTCTGGCTTCAGTCTCGTTGCTGTCTGTTCTGAAATTGTTAGGTTGCATTCAAGAAGACAATGAAATGGCGCGCTGCCGTCACAATCTGTTCCGGCACGGCATGACAGCATTTTTAGATTTCTCCGATTACCCCGTCCGCACTGCTCTGGCCAATCCAGAGTTTTCAAAATTACACACCCTGGAGAGCGTTTCTGAAAATATCTAGTTTCAGGGGATGAAAACCCCGTTTTAGTGTGGACAGAGGGTAAAAACAAAAAGAAAAAGCTTCAGTTATGGATTTGGCATAGTGTGGACGTAACCTAGGATGCAACCTAACAATTTCAGAACAGACGGCAATGAGACTGAAGCCAGAAGAATTAGAAATGTACTCACCAAATACTTTGACCCGTAACTTACTGAATAAATAAGTATACTCACTTTGCCCTGTTTTCTGTCATTGCTCGTATGAAGGTGGTTTACCTATTTATGCAAGTACTTCTCTGACATTGTATGGAAATACAAGATAACACTGACGCAGACATGTTTTATACATTTAACAAGGGGCTTTATTAATGCAACAGAGTTCGTCAGTTTTTCAATGTTCGTCGTCAGCCGGGTCATACTGCCCGTGAACTCCCTGTTGGTTGCTTCCATACGCTCCAGTACTTGTGTTTTTTTAAGTTTTAAGTCCTCCTGCGAGAGAGCCAACAGCTGTCCGTCGTTTAAGTTTTTCTAGTCTGTAACTGAACAAACGCATAGCAAGTCTTTCACGGCGAGATTCGACACCAAACATGTCGCTTGTTTTCGGTAGATGTGTCCTGCGCATGTGCAGTAGGAGGAGATTCGCTGAAATATCTGTTTTAATATCGACAGAAATAGTTTTAAAAACACATAGTGTGGACACCTATCGTTTTAACACGAAACCGGCGTTTTTAAAATTATCCGGTCTAGTGTGGACATAGCCTCAATTGGTCACTGTAAGTGACCTCCTAGGGTGGGTGGCTAAAGATATAGTACAGGTGCTAATGGGCACATAAGAACGTTCCAAGCAACAGCACAGTCTTGATCAGCCAAACAGCCTCCCAGGTTGAAGCTTCCCTAATGGGCGGGTGATCATGAACAGGAAAAGGGCTCTAGTTAAGAGCTTACACCTGGGCCCAGTGACTGCCAAGTGGTGTCAGCCCACTCTCACTGTGTAGCGGGCACTAACTTACAACGTATTCTTTAAAGCACAGCATCCTCCTGCTATCAGATTCCGTCTTCATCGGCCCTTTACATCATCCACCTAGCTTCTCACTTCAACCACTTTCCCCTCACCTGGTCTCACCCATCAACTCAGCTTGCACTCCACCCTCTTATTCTGGCTTCCGCGTTCCCCCCCCCCCCCCCCCACATTCTTTTCAGTTCTAATAAGAGGTCTCAGCCTGAAATGTTGACCATTTATTCCCCTCCACAGATGCTGCCTGGTTTGCAGAGTTCCTCCAGCATTTTGTGTGTGTTCCAGCAAACAGAAGCCGTGCAGCAGTATAGCCTTGTCTGGTTGAAAGTTCCCTGTAGGTTATTTGCAAACCCTTCACTGAACAGGAGAGTCCAGGCCACGTGTAGTGTCACACAGCAGCAGCAATACAGGATTAATTCCCATTTTGTAGAGAATGTCAGAGACAGTTTATTTTTTCTACACAGTGTGTGGAACAAGCTGCTGGGGCTGCTGGTAGAGGCAAAAATATCAGCAATATTTAAAAGACTTTTACATAAGCACATGGATGATAGAACAGTGGAGGGCTATGTGGGAGGGAAGGGTTAGAATGATCTTTGATCTTCCATCACCAATACAGACCAGAGGCCCAAAGGACAAAGCTGTTTAACTGGATCTGCAGTAACACCAACACTTGGCCTAGTCCTCACCAGTCTTCTTGTGACAGCTACATGTATCCACAACAGCACTGGTAGAAGTGATTTGCACACCAAAGATACCTCAGTCAGGCTGTGTGCAAGACAGTCTTGCTAATCATTCTACAAAGAATCTGCCTAAATGACTATCGCCCAGCAACTAAGATGAACATGGTAATCTGCCTCAGTGACTATTGTCCAGCAACACTTACATCCACAGTGATGAAATGTTCTGAGAGGATAGTGATGAAACATATTAATGGCTGCCTTAGAAGTGACTTGGATCTGCTCTAATTGCCTACCTATTCAATAGGTCCACAGTAGATGTCATCGCATTGGCTTTTCCCTCAACCCTGGAACATTTGGACAGCAAAGACATCAATAAAGACATCAGGATGCTCTTTATTGACCACAGCTAAATGTTCTAATAGCATTATCCCCCCAAAAATTAATCAATAAACTCTAAGACCTCAGTTTCAATACCTCCTTGTGCAATTGGATCCTCAGTTTCCTTATTTGCAGACCCCAGCCAGTTCAGATTGCTAAGAACATCTCCTTCATGATCTCCATCAGCACAGGGGCCCCACAAAGCTGTGTACTTAGCCCCCGTTCTACTCACACTTATGATGCGTGGCTAAGCACAGCTCCAGTGGCATATCTAAGTTTGCTGACGACACCACTGTGCGTTGGCCAAATCCAAGGCGCTGACGAATCAGCATACAGGTTGGAGATCAAAAATCTGGTTGAGTGGTGCCACAATAATAACCTCTCACTCAATGTCAGCATGACAAAGGAGCTGATTATTGACTTCAGGAGGAAATCGGAGATTCATGAGCCAGTCCTCAGAGGTGGAGAGGGTCAGTAACATTAAATTCCTCAGTGTTATTATTTCCTGGGCCAACTATGAAGAAAGCACAGCAGTATCTCTACTTCCTTAAAATGTTGCAAAGATTCGACATGACATCTAAAACTTTGACAAAATTCTATAGAAGAATAGTGGAGAATATATTGACTGGCTGCACCACAGCCTGGTATAAAAACACTAATATCCTTGAATGGAAATTCCTACAAAAAGTAGTGGATACAGCCCAGTCCATCATGGGTATTGCCGAACACACCACTGAGCACATCCACATGAAACGTTGCTGTAGGGAAGCAGCATCCATCATCAGAGATCCCCACCACACAGGACACGCCCTCTTCTGGCTGCTTCATCAGGAAGAAGCTATAGGGGCCTCAGGACTCACAACACCATATTCAGGAACAGTTACTACCCCTCAGCCATCAAGGTCTTGTACCAAAGGGATAACTTCACTCAGCTTCATTTGCCCCATCACCTATAGACTCGCTGTCAAGGACCCTTCATCTCGTTCTCTGTATTTATTGCATATTTCTTGACTTATTCTGATTATTTCTTTGTATTTGCACAAGGGCTGTCTGTCCTGTTGGTTCTGGTCTCTCACTGATCCGAGGAAGGTTTCAGTCCTGGTTACATCATGTGCAGAAGGATATGCTGGGAGCAACGTCTGGCGTCACTAAAACGATGAAGTGCTAGCCCAGTGAAGTTATATGTGGGTTAAACAATAAAAATATCCTGCTTCAGATGGAGCAAAGTAACCAACAGATTTGATTTGATTACATTGGTTCCTCTTTTATTCCATCACCTTCAGCCCTTTGTCACCTCTACTTATCACTCCCAGCTTTTGTACCATCTTCACCTTCCCTCCTCCACCTATTACCCCTCCTCATCTGGATCTACCTATCACTTGTCACCCCCTTCCCCTCACCTCTTTATAATGACCATCTCCCCCCTACACTTTCACCCCAGATGAAAGACCCCGTCTATTTCCCTCCGCAGATGCTGTCTGAACGGCCGAGTGTCTCGAGGCTGTTCCAATGAAACAGCCCGCTTGACTGGCCTTCCAGATGTTGCCACTCCCTCCACCACCAGAATACAGTGGCTATACTGTGCCTCATCCACTAAATGCACTGCAGTTATTCATCTAGACAACTCTGACAGCACCTCACAAAGGAGCTGCCGCCTGCCACCTGCCACCATGAAGGACGAGGGTAGCAGGCCTGGGGAAACACTGGCACCTGCCGGACCCCCCGCTCCCCTCCCCAGCAGCACTGTGGGAACAGCTTCACCAGAGGAATGGCAGCAGTTCAATAAAATGCCTCACTATCAGAAGACAACTAGGGGAGGCAATTAATGCTGACCGCAGCCAGATCCTGAAAAATGATTGGGGAGAGAAAACATGCAGGGGAGTCCTGGATGACTGGGGAAGAGTGCCTGAGAAACGAGTGGGTCAGTCACAGGGTCCACTCAAACATCTTGGACACTTCTTCCAAAGTAAGCAGCCCTCTGACGTGCCAGCATCTGCACCACCGGCTTCAGTTAGTCTCCCGTGCGATGACCTGCTCCCAGCCATCTATCCCAGATTTCCCTTTCATCTAACCCCCTGACCCCAGAGCTGTTCCATCATGCCAGTCCCTCAAACAACTTTCAACTCCCCTGCACCAGAATTTATTTAATCAAAGCATCTAAACTTCACACACACACACACACACACACACACACACACACACACACACACACACACACACACACACACACACACACACACACACACACACACAGCTGGTGGAACACAGCAGGACGAAGGGTCTCGGCCCAAAACGTCGACAGTGCTTCTCCCTATAGATGCTGCCTGGCCTGCTGTCTTCCACCAGCATTTTGTGTGTGTTGTTTGTATTTCCAGTATCTTCAGATTTCCTCGTTTTTGCTCTTTAAACTTCACACCATCTTTATCTGAATATAAAAACAATTGACAAATATTATAGCATCTTAGACAGCACAGGAACAGGCCCTTCAGCCAACTAGGTTGTCTTCTTGAGCAAGTCCAATTTGCCTGCTTGTGTCCCATATCCCTTTAACTTCTCCTATCCACGTAATGGACGTCCAAATAGCCTTTAGATGTTGTAATTGAACCTGTCTCTAGCATTTCAAACCATAAAACCCCCACCCTCTCTCTGTGTGGAAAAACGTGCCTTCCGATCCCCTTTCATCTTAAATCTATGCCATCTTTAGATACCCCAACCCTGGGGAAAATGACTGTGAGCATCCACCTTATCCATAGATCATCATGATTTCATAAACTCAAGGTTACCCCTCAGCCTCCCACACTCTAGGAGAAAAATTCCAGCCTTTCCTTAAAACTCAAACCGTCCATCCCAGTAACAACCTCATGAATCCTTTCTGTGCCTTTTCCAGCTTAATAATATCCTTCCTGTATCGGGGTGACTAGAAGTGCACAAAATACTCCAAGTGAGGTCTCACCAATGACTGTTATAGTTGAAACTCAGTACCTCCTGTATTGAGTGCCCTGACTGAAGGCCAGTCACCACCGTCTTCCTGTGTTTCTACTCGCAGTGAACTATGCACCTGTATCCCTAGGTCTCTCTGTTTTACAATAGTGTCCAGGCACCTACCATTTACTCTACAAGTACTGCCCTGGTCTAACTTACCAAAGTATAACACCTCACATTTGCCCGAGTTAAATTCCATCACCAATACCTTGGCCACTTCCTCAGTTGATCTAGATCCTGTTGCAATCTTAAATAATCCCGTTCACTTGTTCCGCTTGCGAGGATAAGTGGAGGGAGGTCAGTGCACCTATGCTTGCAAGCGGAACAAGTGCTACACGTAACCACCCCCTCACTACAATTCAGGGCCCCAAACAGTCCTTCTAGTTGAGGTGACACTTCATATACGTGTCCAGTGCTCCCGGTGTGGTCTCCTGGATATCAGTGAGTCCCAGCGATGAGGCCACACACAGATTGGAGGAACAACACCTTTCATTCCATCTGGTTAGCCTCCAACTTGATGGCATGGACATTGATTTCTCAAATTTCCAGTAATTGCCCACCCCCTCTGCTCTTTCTCGATTCCCCATCCCTGTTTCCCTCTCACACCTTCTCTTCCTATCTGCCCATCACTTGTCTCTGGTGCTCCTCTCCCTTCCAAGGTTTTCTACCCTGTACCATCAGATTCTCCCTTCTCCAGCCTTTATCTCTTTCACCAATCAACTGCCCAGTTCTTCACTTCACCCCCTCTCCTGGTTTCACTCAAGAGTTTCTGCATGATACGACTATTTCAGAATCAGGTTTATTATCCAGGGCATCTGTTATGAATTTTGTTGACTTAGCAGCAGCAGTTACATACATAATATAGAAAAAGAAAAAAATAATAATAAATAAATCCATTACAGTATACGTATATTGAATAGATTAAAAATCGTGCAAAAACACTGAAATAAAAAAGTGAGGTAGTGTCTAAGGGTTCAATGTCCATTTAGGAATCGGATGGCGGAGGGGAAGAAACTGTTCCTGAATCGCTGAGTGTGTGTCTTCAGGCCTTTGTACCTCCTACCTGATGGTAACAGAGAGAAAAGGGTATGCCCTGGGTGCTGGAGGTCCTTAATAATGGACACTGTCTTTCTGAGACACCACTCCTTGAAGATGCCCTGGGTACTTCATAGGCTAGTGCCCAAGATGGAGCCGACTATACTTACAACCCTCTGCAGCTTCTTCTGGCCCTGTGCAATACCACCCCCCCCCCCCCCAATACCAGAGGGTGATGTAGTCTGTCAGATCGCTCTCCACAGTGTTCCTTCATCTTCCCCTTCCTGAAGTCCACAATCAGCTCTTTCATCTTACTGACATTGAGTGCCAGGTTGTTGCTGCGGCACCACTCCACTAGTTGGCATATCTCACTTCTGTACGCCCTCTCGTCATCATCTGAGATTCTACCAACAATGGTTGTATCATCAGCAAATTTATAGATGGTATTTGAGCTATGCCTAGCCACACAGTCATGGGTATAGAGAGAGTAGAGCAGTGGGCTAAGCACACACCCGAGGTTCACCAGTGTTAATCGTCAGTGAGGAGGAGATGTTATCACCAATCTGCACAGGCTGTGGTCTGCCGGTTAGGAAGTTGAGGATCCAATTGCAGAGGGAGGTACAGAGGCCCAGGTTCTGCAACTTCTCAATCAGGATTGTGGGAATGATGTATTAAATGAGAGCTATAGTCGATGAACAGCATCCTGACATAGGTGTTTGTGTTGTCCAGGTGGTCTAAAGCCACGTGAAAAGCCATTGAGATTGCATCTGCCAGTGATCTATTGTGGCAATAATCAAATTGCAACGGGTCCAGGCTCTTGCTGACCAGACTAGTCATGACCAACCTCTCAAAGCATTTCATCACTGTAGATTTGAGGGCTACTGGGTGATAGTCATTAAGTTAGCTCACAGTATTCTTCTTGGGTACTGGTATAATTGTAGCCTTTTTGAAGTATGTGGAAGCTTCTGCCCGTAGCAGCGAGAGGTTGAAAATGTCCTTGAATAGTTGTTTGGCACAGGTTTTCAGAGCCTTACCAGGTACTCCATCGGGAGCTCCCGCCTTGTGAGGGTTCACTCTCTTTAAAGACAACCGAACATCGGCGTCTGAGATGGAGATCAGAGGGTTATCAGGTGCAGCAGGGATCTTAAAAGCTGTAGTTATATTCTCCCTTTCAAAGCGGGCATAGAAGGTATTGAGTTCATCTGGTAGTGAAGCATCGCTGCCATTCATGCTATTGGTTTTCACTTTGTAGGAAGTAATGTAAGTAGGATAGATAAAGGCCATGCAGTGGACGTTGTATATTTGTACTTTCAGAAGGTGCCACACACAAGGATGCTTACCACGTTAAGAGCCCATGGTATTGCAGGAAAGTTACTAACATGGTTAGAGCATCGGCTAATTGGTAGGAGGCAGCGAGTGGGAATAAAAGGATCCTTTTTTGGTTGGCTCCCAGTGACTAGCGGTGTTCTGCAGGGGTCAGTGTTGAGACCATCTCTTTTTATGTTGTATATAAATGATTTAGATGATGGAATAGATGGCTTTGTTGCCAAGTTTGCAGATCGGTGGAGGAGCAAGTAGTGTTGAGGAAACAGGTAGGATGCAGAAGGACTTAGACAGATTAGGAGAATGGGCGTGAAAGTGGCAAATGAAATACAATGTTGGAAAATGCATGATCATGCACTTTGGTAGTAGAAATAAGTGTGCCGACTATTTCCTAAACAGGAGAAAAGCCAGCAATCCGAGATGCAGAGGGACTTGGGAGCCCTTGTGCGGAACACTTTGAAGATTAACTGCAGATGCTGGAAATTCAAGCAACACACACAAAATGCTGGTGGAACGCAGCAGGCCAGGCAGCATCTATAGGGAGAAGCATTTTGTGTGTGTTGCCTGAAGATTAACTTACAGGTCGAGTCGGTGGTGAGGAAGCAAATGCCACGTTAACATTCATTTCAAGAGGTCTAGAACACAAGAGCAAGAATGTGATGCTGAGGTTTTATGAGGCAATGGTGAAGCCTCTCCTTGAGTATTGTGAACAGTTTTGGGCTCCTCATCTTAGAGAGGATGTGCCGGCGTTGGACAGAGTCCAAAGGATGCTCACAAGGATGATTCCAGGAATGAAAGGGTTATCATACAAGGAAAGTTTGATGGCTCTGGGTCTGCACTTGCTGGAATTCAGAAGGATGAGGGGGGATCTCACTGAAACCTTTTGAATGCCTAGACAGAGTAGATGTGGAAATGATGTTTCCCACAGTGGGAAAGTCTAGGGTAAGAAGGCACAGCCTCAGGATAGAGGGGCACCCTTTCAAAACAGAGATGCAGTGAAATTTCTTTAGCCAAAGGGGGGTGAATTTGTGGAATTTTCTGCCACATGCAGCTTTGGAGGCCAGGTTGTTGGTTGTATTAAAGGCAGAGATTGATAGGTTCTTGATTGGACATGGCATCAAAGGTTACGGGGAGAAGGCCGGGAACTGGGGTTGAGGAGGAGATAGAAAAAAGGATCAGCCATGGTTGAATGGCGGAGCAGACTCGATGGGCCAGATGGCCTAACTCTGCTCCTATGTCTTATGTATGTGAGAGATATCCTGTTGAAGTCATTCTCCCAGCCCAAATTGGCCAGATAGATGCCTTCTCCCCCACCTGTGTGTAGGTGGTGGTATTCTGAGCAGCTCAAGGCAGTTAAGAGTTTTTCCTGGCAGGTACAGCACAAGTTTGGCTCAGGTCTATCATCTGTCCCAGGGCAGACTTGACCCGTTTGGTCCCTTGACCCTTTCCTGGTCTGGCTTGACCCTTTGGATGGGATCAACATTGAGATGGGTTACCAGTTCCTGATGCCGTCCCCCCTCCCTTCTGCTTGTAGATGATGGTGATGATGTCCTTTTGCATGGAGTCTGACATCCAGCCAGAAGCATAGCACTACACACTATCAGCAGGCCTGGGCCCAGTACAACTCAGCCTGCATGCCATTCATTCTGAGAGTGTTAGTCATCTCCAAGGAATGGATAAACTCCTCCAGTGTCAGGCTGGTACGGACTCTCCCACTCACTGCTTTCTTCAACCTCTGATGGAAAATGGGAAATTCTGGGAGGCCGTGTGTCTATGGTCTTTCTGACGTACGGCCCAACATTGAAGGATTGGTAGATCCTCAATATGTCTGTCTGCAAGGTCGTTAAATTGTTGTCCTCCTCAAGGCTGTGGATCATAAAAGCCCACTGTGACCCTTTCAAATGAGAAGTGTGAGCAAGTTTCGCCCCTCCCTAGAACGGAAGATGACATCAGAGGATGCCAAAGCAAAGAACAATGTTTCCAGCTCTTAACCTCTCAGAGATCTTTTGACACACAGGTCTCTTTCAAACCATTTTGGTCACACACTGAGCAACAACAGACTGACACACTCAGCTCTTCCTATGAGCACCAAGAAAGCAGACAGGGCCCGTTTCATTTCCCAGGGACGTACAGCAGAAGATCTAAGTTACCCTCAACAAGAATCATATCTGTGTACCCAAAAAAAAATCTCACTCAACTTCATTCCATTCTTCACCCTGCCTATTCACACCCTTTTGTATCTTTTCCAAAGAAGGTTTATTCAGTCACTACAGTATCGCATTATAACAATGCTACACATTATTGCCTTATTTACATTACTTACAATTAATACTTTCCTTTATAGCTTTGCCTTAAGGGCACACAAGTCTCTCACCACAGACACAGCAGCAATTTCCAGGCTCTCCACTTCACAGGTAAATAATAGATTTATTACATTGCAGTGCTTCTTGTTCTGACTGAAGCTCAGACAGAATTTACGAACCTCAACACTGTTCAAGATTCAGGACCATGCTACAAACGGAAGCAGAATTCCGCCATCCGACTTATCACATCACATCTCTTTGTAACACTCGATGCCTTTGGGCCTGTACTGGATTGAGTTCTGAAGGGTGAGGAGGGAATCTCACTGAACCTTACTGGATACTGAAAGACCTGGATAGGGTGGACATGGAGAAGATGCTTCCATTAATCTAGGATCCAAGGCACTGCCTCAGAATTGAGGGACGTTCTTTTAAAGACTGAGACGAGGACAAATTTCTTCAGCTAGATAGGGGCGAATTTGTGAAATTCATTGCCACAGAGGGCTGAGGAGGTCAAGTCATTTAAGGCAGAAATTGATAGGTCGTTGATTAGTAAGGGGGTGGGTGGATTACAGGGAGAAAGCTGAAAAAGAAAAAATAGCCATGATTGAATGGTAGAGCAGATTTGATGGACTGAATGGCCTAATTCTGTACCTAATGGTACCACTGGTGGGGTGGGGGAGGTGCGTTTGACCCACTGAGTTAACATTGGTTCTTGGAGCAACCCCGTTCTGAAAAAGGAATTTCAGGATGTATATTGTATACATTTCTCCGCCATTAAATGTATCTTTAAAAATTTTGAAACTTTGAATCCCAATTCCCCACTCATCTTCCTGTAGCCCTTTCTCTCTCACATGCCTATTTCAGGTTTAATATCACCACCATGTCATGAAATTTGTTAACTTTCAGGCAGCAGTACTAGACACTAGAACACTACAGCACAGTACAGGCCCTTCAGTCCTCAATGTTGTGCCGACCCATATAATCCTTAAAAAAAGTACTAAACCCACACTCTATTTTTCTTTCATCCATGTGCCTGTCCAAGAGGCTCTTAAATACCCCTGATGTTTTAGCCTCCACCACCATCCCTGGCAAGTCATTCCAGGCACTCACAACCCTCTGTGTAAAAATCTTACCCCTGATGTCTCCCCTAAACTTCCCTCCCTTAACTTTGTACATATGCCCTCTGGTGTTTGCTATTTGTGCCATGGGAAACAGGTACTGACTATCCACCCTATCTATGCCTCTCATAATCTTGTAGACCTCTATCAAGTCCCCTCTCATCCTTCTACACTCCAAAGAGAAAAGTCCCAGCTCTGCTAGCCTTGCCTCATAAGATAGACAATAGACAATAGGTGCAGAAGTAGACCATTCGGCCCTTCAAGCCTGCACCGCCATTTTGAGATCATGGCTGATCAACTACTATCAATACCCGGTTCCTGCCTTGTCCCCATATCCCTTGATTCCCCTATCCATAAGATACCTATCTAGCTCCTTCTTGAAAGCATCCAGAGAATTGGCCTCCACTACCTTCCGAGGCAGTGCATTCCAGACCCCCACAACTATCTGGGAGAAGAAGTTTTTCCTTAACTCTGTCCTAAATGACCTACCCCTTATTCTCAAACCATGCCCTCTGGTACTGGACTCTCCCAGCATCTGGAACATATTTCCTGCCTCTATCTTGTCCAATCCCTTAATAATCTTATATGTTTCAATCAGATCCCCTCTCAATCTCCTTAATTCCAGTGTGTACAAGCCCAGTCTCTCTAACCTCTCTGCGTAAGACAGTCCAGACATCCCAGGAATTAACCTTGTGAATCTACGCTGCACTTCCTCTACAGCCAGGATGTCCTTTCTTAACCCTGGAGACCAAAACTGTACACAATACTCCAGGTGTGGTCTCACCAGGGCTCTGTACAAATGCAAGAGGATTTCCTTGCTCTTGTACTCAATTCCCTTTGTAATAAAGGCCAACATTCTGTTAGCCTTCTTCACTGCCTGCTGCACTTGCTCATTCACCTTCAGTGACTGATGAACAAGGACTCCTAGATCTCTTTGTATTTCTCCCTTACCTAACTCTACACCATTCAGATAATAATCTGCCTTCCTGTTCTTACTCCCAAAGTGGATAACCTCACACTTATTCACATTAAACATCATCTGCCAAGTATCTGCCCACTCACCCAGCCTATCCAAGTCACCCTGAATTCTCCTAACATCCTCATCACATGTCACACTGCCACCCAGCTTAGTATCATCAGCAAATTTGCTGATGTTATTTTCAATGCCTTCATCCAAATCGTTGACGTAAATTGTAAACAGCTGTGGTCCCAATACCGAGCCCTGTGGCACCCCACTAGTCACCACCTGCCATTCCGAGAAACACCCATTCACCGCTACCCTTTGCTTTCTATCTGCCAACCAGTTTTCTATCCATGTCAATGTCTTCCCCCCGATGCCCTGAGCTTTGATTTTACCCACCAATCTCCTATGTAGGACCTTATCAAATGCCTTCTGAAAATCGAGGTACACTACATCCACTGGATCTCCCCTGTCTAACTTCATGGTTACATCCTCGAAAAACTCCAACAGATTAGTCAAGTATGATTTACCCTTGGTAAATCCATGCTGGCTCGGCCCAATCCTATCACTGCTATCTAGATATGCCACTATTTCATCCTTAATAATGGACTCTAGCATCTTCCCCACCACCGATGTCAGGCTGACAGGTCGATAGTTCTCTGTTTTCTCCCTCCCTCCTTTCTTAAAAAGTGGGATAACATTAGCCATTCTCCAATCCTCAGGAACTAATCCTGAATCTAAGGAACATTGGAAAATGATTACCAATGCACCCGCAATTTCCAGGGCCACCTCCTTTAGTACCCTAGGATGCAGACCATCTGGACCTGGGGATTTGTCAGCCTTCAGTCCCATCAGTCTTCTCATCACCATTTCCTTCCTAATGTCAATCTGTTTAATTTCCTCTGTTACCCTATGTCCTTGGCCCATCCATACATCTGGGAGATTGCTTGTGTCTTCCTTAGTGAAAACAGATCTGAAATACTCATTAAATTCTTCTGCCATTTCTCTGTTTCCCATAACAATTTCACCCAATTCATTCTTCAAGGGCCCAACATTGTTCTTAACTATCTTCTTTCTCTTCACATACCTAAAAAAGCTTTTGCTATCTTCCTTTATATTCCTGGCTAGCTTGCGTTCGTACCTCATTTTTTCTCTCTGTATTGTCTTTTTAGTTAAGTTCTGTTGTTCCTTAAAAACTTCCCAATCATCTGTCCTCCCACTCACCTTAGCTCTGTCATACTTCCTTTTTTTTTTAATGCTATGCAATCTCTGACTTCCTTTGTCAACCACTGTGGCCCCTTTCCCCCCTTTGAATCCTTCCTTCTCTGGGGGATGAACTGATTTTGCACCTTGTGCATTATTCCCAAGAATACCTGCCATTGCTGTTCCACTGTCTTTTCTGCTAGGCTATCCATCCAGTCAACTTTGGCCAGCTCCTCCCTCATGGCTCCATAGTTTCCCCTGTTCAACTGCAACACTGACACCTCCGAGCTGCCCTTATCCTTCTCAAATTGCAGATAAAAACAGCATATTATGATCACTACCTCCTAATGGCTCCTTTACTGCAAGATCGCTTATCAAATCCTGTTCATTACATAACACTAAATCCAGAATAGTCTTGTCCCTTGTCGGCTCTCGTACAAGCTGTTCCAAGAATGCATCCCGTAGGCACTCTACAAACTCCCTATCCTGTGGTCCAGCACCAACCTGATTCTCCCAGTTCACCTGCATGTTGAAATCCCCCATAACTACTGCGACATTACCTTTGCCACATGCCAATGTTAACTCCCTATTCAACTTGCACCCAATATCCATGCTACGGTTTGGTGGCCTGTAGACAACACCCATTTGGGTCCTTTTGCCCTTACTTTTCCTCAGTTCTATACACACAGACTCTACTTCTGACCCTATGTCCCCCCTTGCAAAGGACTGAATCTCATTCCTCACCAACAGGGCCACCCCACCCCCTCTGCCCACATTTCTGTCCCTACAATAGCACGTATACCCTTGTACATTCATTTCCCAGGTCTGATCTCCCTGCAGCCATGTCTCCGTTATCCCAACAACATCATAGTTACCCATTCGCACCTGGGCTTCAAGCTCATCCGCCTTATTTCTGACACTTCGTGCATTCAGATATAGAATTTTTAGCCCATTTCTCCTCTCTCTGTTTGAATCGCTGCCTATTGTGCAAGATCTAGGCAACATCCTGGTAAATCTCCTCTGCACCCTCTCCATAGCTTCCACATCCTTCCTATAATGAGGTGACCAGAACTGAACACAATACTGTAAGTGTGGTCTCACCAGAGATTTGTAGAGTTACAACATGACCTCTCTACTCTTGAACTCAATCCTCCTATTAATGAAGCCTAGCATCCCATAGGCCTTCTTAACTACCCTATCAACCTGTGCAGCGACCTTGAGGGATGTACGGATTTGAACCCCAAGGTCCCTCTGTTCATCCACAATCTTAAGTAACTGACTATCAACCTTGTACTCAGTCTTCTAGTTTGTCCTTCCAAAATGCATCACCTCACACTTATCCAGACTGAACTCCCTCTGCCACTTTTCCACCCAATTCTGTACATGGCTATACATGATAAATATAGAAAAAAATAAATACATGAATTAAAGTATATAGGTATATTAAATCGTTAAATTAAAAGTAGTTCAAAAACAGAAATCATAAAAAGTGAGATTGTGTTCATGGGTTCAGTGTGCATTTAGGAATTGGATGGCAGAGTGGAAGAAGCTGTTCCTGAATCATTGAGTGTGTGCCTTCAGGCTCATGTACCTCCTTCCTGATGGTAATAATGAGAAGAGATCACATCCTGGGTGATGGTGGTCCTTAATGTCGACACCATCTTTCTGAGGCACTGCTCCTTGAAGATGTCTTGGATACTATGAAGGCTAGAGCCCATGACGGAGCTGACTAATTTTACAACTTTCTGTAGCTTCCTTCAATCCTGTGCAGTAGCCACCCTCCCCCCATACCAGACAGTGAATGCTCTCCGTGGTACACCTGCAGAAGTGTTTTTTGTTTTATATAAAAGTGTTTTAGGTAGCAAACCAAACCTCCTCAAATCCAAATGGCATATAGCCACTGTCTTGCCTTCTTTATAGCTGCATCAATAGGTCATCCAGGTTAGATCGTCAGACACCCAGGAACTTGAAATTTCTCACTCTCCCAACTTCTGATCCCTCTTCGCTCATGAACCTAGTTCTCGTACACACCTGGGTCACCAGATTTAAATGCCACAGATCTGGCCCTCAGCAGATGACGAACCCTTTGGTTCATCCACAGGTTTTGGTTTGGGAATGCACAGCAAGCTTCAGAGGCACACAACTCATTCACACAGGGTTTAATGAAGTTGGTAACCATTTCCCCAATTCTGCTACCTTCCTACTTTAGGGGCAATATACAACAACCAGTTGTTCTACCTGCGTATTTTTTGTGATGTGGGAGGAACCAGAGCAGAAACGCACATGGTCACAGGGAGAACGTGCAAACAGCCCACTAAGGGCAGGATCAGACCAGGATCACTGGAGTGGTGAGGCTGTGCCCAATCTTACTTGTGCACATAACAATAAACTTGACTTAATTTGAATAGTACCATCAAGAAAAGGTGTTCACACAAACCATACCTTATACTTGAAGTCAAAGGACCTATTTGCAACTGAACTAAAGGACAATTGCAGAGGAAGATCAAGGCTTTCTTGCTCTGGAAACCTAAGATCATGGATTTCTAAAGTGGCAGTGTTGGTCTATATTAGGGTGTGGGGTGAGGAAATCGATTGATGGCCTGCTCCAGATGAAGAAGACAGAATAACACAGCTTCCACCCCACCATGCCCCGCAGCGATAATTCCCTCCCCAAGTTGAGAGACCCAAGCCTCTGTGTACAGACAGCAAAGGAAAAGGGATTGAGGCAATTGAACCTTAATTTCTGCTGGTTATAACGATGAGAATGTATACTTAGAGTTCAGACAAAACATAATCACTCAACACCAAGTCCTTGAATCTTCAGTGGATAAATTCTTAAAGAGATTCGACAGTTGACTCAAGCTACAGGCTGGTCAAAGAGGCAGGTTTAAACTAGCACCTACCACTCCATCACCCGACCACACTTCAGGATATCTGTTCTCTTTCCATCAGCATAGATAAAGAGCAAGGCACCAGAAGTAAGGGAAGCAAAGGGGTGGTCATGTGAGGCACGGGCTTGGGATTGCTTCAAAACAGTGGACTGGGCCATGGGAGGATCTGAATGAGTACATTACAAACTTTATAAAGACACTCATGGATGAATGTGCTCCCACAAAATCATTCAGTCTTCTCAATCCAAAAGCCCTGATGAACCAAGGTATCAACAATCTGCCGAGAACTAGGCGGGTGGCGTTCAGGACTAGTGACCAACAAGAGGCCAGGTACAATCTCAGGAAAGTCATCTCACATGGAAAGTGGCAATTCTGCCCCAAACATTAAGTATGTTCATCAGCTGTGACAGGGCATGAATCCTACTACTTCCAACAAAAAAAAACAAGCAACATATGTGACCAACAAGAGAAAATCTGTAGATTCTGAAAATCAAAGCAACACACATAAAATGCTGGAAGAGCTCAGGAGGCCAGGCAGCATCTGTGGAAGAAAGTAAACAGTTAACATTTCAGGCCAGGACTGGAGGAAAAAAAGATGAGAAGTCAGAGTAAGAAGGTGGAGGAAGGGAAGGAAGAAAAGTACAATGCAGTAGATGACAGATGAAATCAGGAGAGGGGAAGGGGTGAAGTAAAGATCTGGGAAGTTGATTGGTGAAAGAGATAAAGGCCTGAAGAAGGGAGAATCTGACAGCAAAGGACAGAAAGGGAAGGGGGAGGAGCACCAGAGGGAGGTGATGGGTAGGTAAGGAGATAAGGTGAGAGAAGGAACTGGGAAAAGGGAATGGTGCAGGGGGCAGTTACTGGAAGTTCAAGAAATTGATGTTCATGCCATCAGATTTGAGGCTACTCGGATGGAATACAAGGTGTTGCTCCTCCAACCTGAGTGTGGCCTGATCACGGCAGTAGAGGAGGACAATGGACTGACCTGTTGAAATGGGAATGGGAAATAGAATTAAAATGGGTGGCCATGAGGAGATACCACTTTTTCTGGCAGAGAGTAGGTACTTGGTGAAGCTGTCTCCCAATCTATGTCAGGTCTCACCAATATACAGGAAGCCACACTGGGAGCACCACACAAAGTAGATAACCCCAACGCACTCACAGGCGAAATGTCACCTCACATGGAAGGACAGTTTGTGGCCCTGAATGGTAGCGAGGGAGGAGGTGTAGGGGCAGGTGTAGCACATGTTCTGCTTGCAAGGATAAGTGCCAGGAGGTAGATCAGTGGGGAGGGACGAATGGACAAGGGAGTTGCGTGGAGAATGATCCCTGCAGGAGGGCGGGGAGGGAAATTTGTGCTAGGTGATGGGATCACATTGGAGATGGTGGAAGGTACGGAGAATTATGTGCTGGATGCGGAGGCTGATGAGGACAAGTGAACCCTATTCCTGGTGGGGTGGTGGATGGATGCCATGAGGGCAGACGTGCATGAAATGGAAGAGATGCAAGTGAGAGCAGCGTCGATGGTGGAGGAAGGAAAGCCTCTTTCTTTGAAGGAGGACATCTCAGTAGTTCTGTAATGAAAAGCCTCTTCCCAAGAGAAAATTCTGCAGAGATGGAGGATTTGAGAGAAAGGGATGGCATTTTTACAAATAACAGGGTGGGAACTGGCTGAGTTTACAACTTTCTGCAGCTTTTTGAAATCCTCTTACCAGAGGGCGATGCAACCAGTTAGAATGCTCTCCAAAGTAGAGCTGTAGAAATTTGCAAGTGTCTTTTGTGACATACCTATTCTTTTCAAACTCCTAATGAAATATAGTTGTTGTCGAGCCTAGTTTGTAATTGCATCAAGATACTGGGCCCAGGATAGATCCTCAGCGATGTTGACACCCAGGAATTGTAAATTGCTCACCCCTCAATAACTGCTGGTATGTGTTCCCTTGACTCCCCCTTCCTGAAGTTCACAGCAAGTTCCTTGGTCTTACTAATGTTGAGTGCAACGTTGCTGCTGCAACACCACTCGACCAGCTAATCCATCTTACTTCTGTACGTTTCTTTGCCACCAATCTGAAATGCTGCCAATAATGGTTGTGTTGTTATAGATGCCGTTTGAGCTGTGCCCAGCCATAAAGTCGTGGGTGGAGAGAGTGTAGAGCAGTGGGCTAAGCACACGTCCCTGAGGTGCACCTATGTTGACTGTCAGCGAGGAGGAGATGTTATTTCCAATCTCCCAGTAAGGAAGTCAAAGCTCTAGTTACAGAGGGAGGTACAGAGGCCCAGGTTTTGGAGCTTGTTGATTAGAACTGAGGGTATGATTGTGTCGAATGCTGAGCTGTAATCGATAAACAGCAGCCTGACGTAGGTATTACAATTGTCCAGGTGATCCAAGGCTGAGTGGACAGCCAAAGGGATTGCATCCACTGGAAACCCATTGTGGTAATAGGCAAAATGTGGCAAGTCCAGGTTCCTACTTAGGCAAGAACTGATTCTAGCCAAGACCATCCTCTCAAAACACCAGCAGGGTAGGATATGGTGACAAATACATAACCATACATAATTACATAAATACACAATTACAGCACAGAAACAGGCCATCTCGGCCCTTCTGGTCTGTGCCTAACACTTACTCTCACCTAGTCCCACCGACCTGCACTCAGCCCATAACCCTCCATTCCTTTCCTTACATACTCTGATAATAAATTTATTTTGAACTTAAACTTTGATAGTGCAGTAACAGGCCCAACTCATCCATGTGCCTGCCTTAGCCAAGTCTACTGCCATCCAAATCAGGAGTTCCCAACCTTTTTTATGCCATGCACCAATACCATTAAGCAAGGGGTCTGTGGACCCCCAGGTTGGGGACATCTGCGAAACACCTTTCCTTTCCATGTATTTACCCAAATATCTTTGGAACATCATCACTGTACCCACTTCTACCACTTTCTATGGCAGCCCATTTCATATACCCACTCTCTGCATGGAAAAATTTACCTCTCAGGTCCTGTTTACACCTTTCCCCTCTCACTTTATACCTGTGTGCAACAGTCAGCCTCAAGCTCACGAGGTGACAAGAAGAGATTGCCAGCCAATAGCAACCGTTCCCTAGTCTCCACAGCCTGGGATGGTGTCCCTGGACAAACTTACTAAACTTTGAATTAAAACACCATTTCACATTGGTTGTTTGTCAGTCTTTGTTCACCTATAGTTTTTCATAAATTCTGTTGTATTTTTTTATTTCCCTGTAAATGCCAGCAAGGAAATGGATCTCAAGGTACTATACGATAGCATACATGTACTTTGACAATAAATTTACTTTGAACTTTGAGAATAAAAATTCACTCACAGATGGCTCTGGTGAAATCCCACAACATTGTCGTTGTCGTAAGTGCAGCTCCCAGCAGCAGAACTCGCTATGCCTTTACCCTCATTGGATTCAATCAGCATTCCCAACCCTGGATCATCTACAAGAAAGGTAAAGCGGACCTGCTTCAGACTTTTGCTCTTCATAAATATGCAGTACAAGGTAGAAGATAAAATGCTTTCTATTTCTGTACCAGTGAGGTTCAGCACAGATCAAAACTGCCCAAGAATCCACTCTTCTGTCCCATCAAACATTCCTAGAGCAGATATAGAGGAAATTAAACATTTTTTTTTACTGAGTTAAGTATTGTATGTAATTAGTTTTGCTACAGCAAGTGTATGGGACATTGGAAAAAAAGTTGAATTTCCCCATGGGGATGAATAAAGTATCTATCTATCTATCTATCTATCTTATAAAGCTTGCTCTGCACCATCTCTTCCAATATTCTTCAGTAAGGTATGTCAGCTCTCTCTACACTGTCCTATCGATGTCTGATGAGGAGGAAGGCAGTAGCGAAGTTCCCTCTGTAATGCACATATTGGATACACAATTTGCTTAACAGAAGAAAGCGCAAGATAATGATGAAAGGTTGTCTTTCAGACTGGAGGCCCATGAATAGCAGCGTCTCGCAGGAGTCAATGCCATTGCCATCAATGTCACTGGTCTGCGTGAGAATGGACAAGGCACAGTTAGTAAGTTTACAGATGACACTGAAGCTAGTGCTGCCATTGACAGTAAAGGTGGTTATCAAAACTTACAAAGGGAGCTTGATCAACTGGGTGTTGTTAGCCAAAGAATCACAAATGGAGCTTAATTCAGATAAGTGTTGCATTCTGGGAAGACAAATGAGGGTAGGAAATTCAAAGATGGTAAGGGCCTGGGGAAAAAGTAGTAGAACAGAGGGATCTGGATGGGTTCCCTGAAAGTAGCCTCACAAGCAGACAGGCAGGAGAAAAAGGCTTTTGGCATGCACACCTCATCAGTCAGGGCACTGTGCATAGAAACTGCAATGTTACGTTGTGTTTTATAAGATGTTGGTAAGGCCATATTTGTTCCATTTTGGATGTCCTGCGGGAGGAAGGATCCTGTTTAAGCTAGAAAGAGTATAGAGGAGATCTGTGAGGGTGTTGCTGAGATCTGAGGGACTGAGTTCTGGAGAGCAGTTGAGCATGTTGGGGCTTTTTTCCCCATTAGAGATTGAGGGGTGAAGTTATACAGGTAAAACCATGAGGGGCAAAGATATTGTCAAAGCACACAGTGCTTTTTCCAAAGAGCAGAGGTTTAAGATGAAAGGGGCAAGATTTAATAGGAACCTTTCATCAGAGGATTAGGAGTTTGCTGAGGTATGTTGGCATGGCATGCAACAAAAAAACAAAACAATTATAAAGTACAGCTATAGAATAATATGTGCAGAAACACCAGTGTGAATTTACAATGTAAACAGCGGTACAAAAGGTGGTTTAACGTGTTTACAGTGCAGTGACCAAGGTAATAGATGGAGGAGGGAGGGGAGGGGAGATAACCAGAATGGTTGACCAGATTAACAGCCTGGTTTACCCAGATTTACTCAGGAAACTGGCATAACGTACATGGAAGGAAGGGAAACAAGCAGTAGTGTCATGGAACATATAGAGATTAAAGAGAAAGAGGTGCTTGCTGCCTTACAGCGAATAAAGGTAGATAAATCTCCCGGGCCTGACATGATATTTCCTTGGACCTTGAGGGAGACTAGTGTAGAAATTGCAGGGGCCCTGGCAGAAATACTTAAAATGTCCTTGGCCACGGGTGCAGTGCCAGAGGATTGGAGGGTAGCTCATGTTGTTTTGTTGTTTAAAAAAGGCTCCAAAAGTAAACCAGGTAATTACAGCTGGTGAGCCTGACATCAGTAGTAGGTAAATTATTGGAAGGTGTTCTGAGAGATCGGATATACAAATATTTGGACAGCCAAGGGCTGATTAAGGATAGCCAGCTTGGCTTTGTGTGTGGTAGATCGTGTTTCGAGGAGGTTACCAACAAAGTAGATGAAGGAAAGGCTGTGGATGTTGTCTACATGGGACTTTAGTAATGCTTTTGACAAGGTCCCACATGGGAGGTTAGTTCAGAAGGTTCAGACACTAGGATTCCATGGAGAGGTAGTAAACCAGATTGGTGGTGGATGATTGCTTATCAGACTGGAGGCCTGTGACTAGTGGTTTGCCTCAGGGATCTATGCTGGGACCATTGTTGCTTGTTGTCTATATCAATGATCTGGATGATAATGTGGCAAATTGGATCAGCAAGTTTGTTGATGACACTAAGATTGGAGGCATTGTGGTCAGCGAGGAAGGCTTTCAAAGCTTGCAGATGAATCTAGACCAACTGAAAAAATGGGCCAGAAAATGGCAGATGGAATTTAATGCAGACAAGTGTGAGGTGTTGCATTTTGGAAGGACAAATCAAGGTAGAACATACACAGTAAATGGCAGGGCACTGAGGAGTGCAGAGGAACAAAGGGATCTGGGAGTTCAGATACATAATTCCCTGAAAGTGGCGTCACAGGTAGACGGAGGTGTAAAGAAGGCTTTTGGCATCCTGGCATTCATCAATCAAAGTACTGAGTATAGGAGTTGGGATGTTATGCAGAGGTTGTATAAGGCATTGGTGAGGCCAAATTTGGAGTAATGTGTACAGTTCTGGTCACCTAACTACAGGAAGGATATCAGTAAGATTGAAAGAGTGCAGAGAAGATTTACTAGGATGTTGCCAGGTCTTCAGGAGTTGAGTTACAGGGAAAGATTGAACAGGTTAGGACTTTATTCCTTGGAGCATAGAAGAATGAGGGGAGATTTGATAGAGGTTTACAAAATTATGAGGGATATAGACAGAGTAAATGCGAATAGGCTCTTTCCACTTACAGTAGGAGAGATAAATATGAGAGGACATGGCTTTAGGCTGAAAGGGGAAAGGTTTAGGGGGAGTTTGTTCACTCAGGGAGTGGTGGGAGTGTGGAATGAGCTGCTATCTGAGGTGGTAAATGCGGGTTCACTCTTAAGTTTTAAGAATAAATTGGATAGATACATGGTTGGGAGAGGTCCAGAGGGTTATGGACGGAGTGCAGGTCAATGGGACTAGTGGAATAAAGTTTCGGCACAGACCAGAAGGGCCCAGTGGCACGTTTCCTGTGCTGTAGTGTTCTATGGAAGAAACCTTTATGATGGCATGAAGTTTTGGTTTAATAACTACTTTACAGAAGAGAGCATTCGGAAAAGGCAGTTTGCAGGGTGGGTAGCGTTAACAGTGATTTTCCTGCCAACTTTGATGACCTGGACACGGATACGTCCTGCAGTGATGGTGGACTGCAGTGAAGGACGCTCAATATATGGAATGAACTGTCAAAGGAGGTGCTTAAGATGGGTACAAAGGTATTTGGCCAGGTACATGGATAGGAAAGATTTAAAGGGATATGGGCCAAATGCAGGCAAATGGGATTGGCTTTACTGGCAACCTTAGTGGGCATGGTTCAGTTGGGCCAAAGACCCATTTCCCTGCCGCACGATTCTATGACATACCCAAAGTTCCCAGAATGGATACAGTGGAAAGCTTACTGTAGTGAAGTTGCTTGTAAGAACCTTTATGATGACATGAAGCATTTCAATAACCTTATAACACTTTCCAGAAGGGAGCTTTTATAAAAAGCAGTTTGTAGGGTGGGTGGTGTCAGTAAAGAAGAACTAAAGTAATATTGTTACCTCCAACTATGGAGTATATCCACAAGCTTTTGAATCTTTCCTACCTCGTTCAATAGCAGACTTAATGATAAAGTTCAATTTTTGCTACATGACACCGAAGTGAGCACTTTTGTCCAGTTTCAAGAACTGAAGGTTATTTTAAGGCGATGGGAGGAAAGTATGGTAGTGGGGGAGGGGAAATGTCAGAGCCAATTTTTTTTTAAATCACAGAGTGGTGGGTGCACGAAATACCCTGCCAAGAGGGGTGTAGAGGCAGGTATATTAGGGGAATTTTTACAAACTCTTAAATAGGCACATGGATGATCGAAAACTGGAGAGCTATGTAGGAGAAAGGATAAGATTGATCTTAGAGTACGTTGAAAAGTCGTGACCCAAAGAGCCTGTACTGTGCAGTAATGTTCTATGTTAATCACAGGGGGATGCAGTGAACTGCTGGATGCAATCTCATATCACACTCATAATCTTTAAAATGGGAAACAGGGGAAACATCAAAAATACTGCCTCCCGGCATGATGGGGTGCCAGGGGTTAAAACGTCCAAGCAGAGTTGGCCACTCAGCAATCTCATCTTGACTATCTGCATCTCTGCCTCTTCATGAATAATTATTCAGGACCTGCGGACATCTCATCAACTTCCTGGCTTCTCACCTCCAGAACTGCAAGATAAATAAAAAGTGCCATTCAACCGGGAGGTTTGTTTTTAGAAAGCAGATTGCTCAAGGACATCCCTTAGGCCCCGGGGAACCTACAAACACATTGACTCAATTTAGATATCATGAATCATGATTTCCCATCTCTGATTCAGATCAAATTCAAATACAAAATCCTGACTCACAAGGTCACTGAGTCAGCCAAAGCACACTTCGTTCAATTCTCAAAATACTAACTGGCAACAGGAGAGACTGTACAAAGTGCAAAAGGTTAGGGGAGACAAACCGTGCTGGAGATGAGCAAAAACTGGAGGTATCAGACTAAAGACACATATGTGCTAAGCAGTCTGTGGATTCAGGCTGCAAGGAAAGCAGTTAGCAGTAACACACCGACAAGTGAGGTAGTAGCAGAGACTGGGACAGATGCAGTTTTAAAAAAAGTGTGTGGGATTCCAAAATAAGTAGGAAAAGAAGGGAAAAAGGTCAGGCCTCATCTGTGGGCAGAAAGACAGAGTTAACATTTCAGGTTAAAGATCCTTCTTCAGAACTGGGAAGGAGACAAGGGAGGGTGGAAGGAAGGTTGGAGAAGTCAGGAAAAAAAACCAGGGTGAACCTGGAGATGAGCTGCATCCCCAATGGGGGAAATTGAGAGCGAGTAGAGCAGGAGGACATGCAGAGCAGATCATGCTGGGCTTGTCCTCCACTCCCAGAAGGAAGAAGAGAAAAGGGGGAATAAAACAAAACAAGAAACAAGCTGAGACAATGTTCAGATGGACAACTGCTGCAGACAGGAATTAAGTATTGACACAGGAGACTGCAGATGCCGGAATCTGGAGCAACAACAATCTGCTGGAGGAACCCCGTGGGTCAAACAAAATCTGTGGGGAGGGGAGGAAGAGAAAGGAATGGTTGATAAAGTTTACAGGATCTCTGGCCCAAATGGTCCATGCCAACCAAGGTGCCCACCTAAGCTAATCTCATATCCCTCTGAACCGTTCCTGTCCAAACATCTTTTAACAACTTCTATAGTAAGCTTTTTCGATGTTTCAGGTCAACACCCTGCATCAGGCAAAAAGAAAAGTTATCTGTTGGATTACCTGGGGTAGATTAGAACATTTTTGATCACTGTATTTCTAGTCCCATTAGGAGAAATATTTTGCATTTAGTTTTGGGCATTTGAGATGGAGCAAGCTTGACTGGGGAGCCGTTTGGAGTTAAGCATAGTTATCAGAAAGGACAAAAAAAAATCAAATAATTATTTCAGTGAGCTGCTAAGTGATTGGGTCCAAAAACATTAATTGAAGCATTTTCAGACAAATACTGACATAGAAAATGGAACGTTACTAGAGTATGTTGATCGACAATAACAGTGTTCAAGGTCTAGCATACAAGGTCCAGTCATTGGTGAATCTGAAGTTCAAGGCCTGGAGTGCAGGTCTACGTTCATCAGTCAGTGAGCCCTGGGGTCAGTACTGAAGATCAACGCCCAAAGGTCAATTGGAAGTGCTGAGATCAAGGCCTGATGCCCAGAGCCCCGAGTCTGTGAATCTCTGAATCCATTGGGAAAGTCAACGGCCAATTGGCTGCGGGTCCATGTGCACGGAAGGCTGGGACCACTCTGGCTGTGGATCTGGGACCCGGGATGCTGTCGCCTTGGGCCCACTCTGGCCGTGGATCTGGGACCCGGGATGCTGCTGGCTTGGGCCCACTCTGGCTGTGGATCTGGGACCCGGGATGCAGTCGCCTTGGGCCCACTCTGGCTGTGGATCTGGGACCCGGAATGCTGCTGGCTTGGGCCCACTCTGGACGTGGATCTGGGACCAGGATGCTGTCGCCTTGGGCCCACTCTGGACGTGGATCTGGGACCGGGATGCTGTCGCCCTTGGGCCCACTCTGGCTGTGGATCTGGGACCCGGGATGCTGTCACCTTGGGCCCACTCTGGCTGTGGATCTGGGACCGGAATGCTGCTGGCTTGGGCCCACTCTGGACGTGGATCTGGGACCCGGGATGATGTCGCCTTGGGCCCACTCTGGACGTGGATCTGGGACCCGGGATGCTGTCGCCTTGGGCCCACTCTGGCTGTGGATCTGGGACCGGAATGCTGCTGCCTTGGGCCCACTCTGGACGTGGATCTGGGACCCGGAATGCTGTCGCCTTGGGCCACTCTGGCTGTGGATCTGGGACCGGAATGCTGCTGGCTTGGGCCCACTCTGGCCGTGGATCTGGGACCGGGATGCTGCTGACTTGGGCCCACTCTGGCTGTGGATCTGGGACCCGGAATGCTGCTGGCTTGGGCCCACTCTGGCTGTGGATCTGGGACCCGGAATGCTGCTGGCTTGGGCCCACTCTGGCTGTGGATCTGGGACCCGGGATGCTGTCGCCTTGGGCCCACTCTGGCTGTGGATCTGGGACCGGGATGCTGCTGGCTTGGGCCCACTCTGGCTGTGGATCTGGGACCGGAATGCTGCTGGCTTGGGCCCACTCTGGCCGTGGATCTGGGACCGGGATGCCGCTGGCTTGGGCCCACTCTGGCTGTGGATCTGGGACCCGGGATGCTGTCGCCTTGGGCCCACTCTGGACGTGGATCTGGGACCCGGGATGCTGTCGCCTTGGGCCCACTCTGGCTGTGGATCTGGGACCGGGATGCTGCTGGCTTGGGCCCACTCTGGCTGTGGATCTGGGACCCGGGATGCTGTCGCCTTGGGCCCACTCTGGCTGTGGATCTGGGACCCGGGATGCTGTCGCCTTGGGCCCAGTCTGGACGTGGATCTGGGACCCGGGATGCTGTCGCCTTGGGCCCACTCTGGCTGTGGATCTGGGACCGGGATGCTGCTGGCTTGGGCCCACTCTGGCCGTGGATCTGGGACCGGGATGCCGCTGGCTTGGGCCCACTCTGGCTGTGGATCTGGGACCCGGGATGCTGTCGCCTTGGGCCCACTCTGGACGTGGATCTGGGACCCGGGATGCTGTCGCCTTGGGCACACTCTGGCTGTGGATCTGGGACCGGGATGCTGTCGCCTTGGGCCCACTCTGGACGTGGATCTGGGACCCGGGATGCTGTCGCCTTGGGCCCACTCTGGCTGTGGATCTGGGACCGGAATGCTGCTGCCTTGGGCCCACTCTGGCTGTGGATCTGGGACCGGGATGCTGTCGCCTTGGGCCCACTCTGGACGTGGATCTGGGACCCGGGATGCTGTCGCCTTGGGCCCACTCTGGCCGTGGATCTGGGACCCGGAATGCTGCTGGCTTGGGCCCACTCTGGCTGTGGATCTGGGACCCGGGATGCTGTCGCCTTGGGCCCACTCTGGCTGTGGATCTGGGACCCGGGATGCTGTCGCCTTGGGCCCACTCTGGACGTGGATCTGGGACCCGGGATGCTGCTGGCTTGGGCCCACTCTGGCTGTGGATCTGGGACCCGGGATGCTGTCGCCTTGGGCCCACTCTGGCCGTGGATCTGGGACCGGGATGCTGTTGCCTTGGGCCCACTCTGGCCGTGGATCTGGGACCCGGAATGCTGCTGGCTTGGGCCCACTCTGGCTGTGGATCTGGGACCCGGGATGCTGTCGCCTTGGGCCCACTCTGGCTGTGGATCTGGGACCCGGGATGCTGTCGCCTTGGGCCCACTCTGGACGTGGATCTGGGACCCGGGATGCTGCTGGCTTGGGCCCACTCTGGCCGTGGATCTGGGACCGGGATGCTGTTGCCTTGGGCCCACTCTGGACGTGGATCTGGGACCCGGGATGCTGCTGGCTTGGGCCCACTCTGGCTGTGGATCTGGGACCCGGGATGCTGTCGCCTTTGGCCCACTCTGGCTGTGGATCTGGGACCTGGGATGCTGTGGCCTTGGGCCCACTCTGGCTGTGGATCTGGGACCGGGATGCTGCTGGCTTGGGCCCACTCTGGCTGTGGATCTGGGACCCGGGATGCTGTCGCCTTTGGCCCACTCTGGCTGTGGATCTGGGACCTGGGATGCTGTGGCCTTGGGCCCACTCTGGCTGTGGATCTGGGACCGGGATGCTGCTGGCTTGGGCCCACTCTGGCTGTGGATCTGGGACCCGGGATGCTGTCGCCTTGGGCCCACTCTGGCTGTGGATCTGGGACCCGGGATGCTGTCGCCTTGGGCCCACTCTGGCT
Source organism: Hemitrygon akajei (assembly GCF_048418815.1). Classification (NCBI taxonomy): domain Eukaryota; kingdom Metazoa; phylum Chordata; class Chondrichthyes; order Myliobatiformes; family Dasyatidae; genus Hemitrygon; species Hemitrygon akajei. The sequence goes on along the minus strand of NC_133140.1, from coordinate 12,708,613 downwards.
GTGGATCTGGGACCGGAATGCTGCTGGCTTGGGCCCACTCTGGCTGTGGATCTGGGACCGGAATGCTGCTGGCTTGGGCCCACTCTGGCTGTGGATCTGGGACCCGGGATACTGTCGCCTTGGGCCCACTCTGGCTGTGGATCTGGGACCGGAATGCTGCTGGCTTGGGCCCACTCTGGCTGTGGATCTGGGACCGGAATGCTGTTGGCTTGCTTCTATTGTTTGCACAATGTGTTTTTTCCCGTCTCTGTTTCTCTGTGCAGTGGTTTTTGATCATTTTTTTAATTGGGTTATTCAAGGTTACTTGCTTTGTGGCCTCCTATAAGCAGACAAATTTCAAACTGTATAGTTTATACATTCTTTGATAATCAATGTGCTTCGAATCTTTGGTCACGAGCTGAATGACTAAGGGGTAATAACTGTTCCTGAACGTGGTGGTGTGGGGGGTTGTTTTCCTTTGCTCCTTCTGCCTTTTGGGGTAAAGGTGACTACTTCAATGTTCCAGTAGCCTATGGACACCAATGCTGAGTGGTATTGACAGTGTTATGAAAGTACCACAGCTCTGAGGGGCCGAAGGGTGCGGGACCAGCCCCCTCCTTCAAGAGAATCGCAAGATCGCTATTAATTCGGGTCTTGGACCCAGGAAATGAGAGACAATGCCACGGAGTTGACCATTGTTCTTAGAGGCACCTGTGTGAATTGCAACTCTATAGTACGTGCCAGCTATCAGGGACATGGACACTCTCGGGCAATGTGGTGTGGGGATGGCCTCACCCTACCTTGATTGACATTTACAAATCTGCCAGCCATGATAAAAAGGAGACTGCTGGAGGCGGTACTCCAGCGATGCACTAGACGGAGACCATTGCTCATTCCTCTCGTAATAACGGGAAGCTGCTCGGAAGCCACGTGTGATTCGGATCCCCTAGCTAGGGAATCGAGTGGCTAATAACCCCGAAAAGGATTTCGGACTGACAACGAGGAACTCCCGTTCTCGATCTCACGCTTTGAGTCCAGAAGGCTGGCAAGTTTATTTTCTCTCTCCAACCCGTGAACAGCCAGCGGTCCCTCAAGCGGCAAAAAGCCTCCATGAACTGGCGAGACTTTTATATTTCAATTGGACAAATCGTTTAACCCCTAGACAACGATAGAGCTTATTTCTTATTGAGTAGTACTACCCCTGCGCTTTAGATTGAGTACTGACGACGTATGTTATCTGAATGTTTGTATTAACCTTACGTTTGTGCCCCTTGATAAATAAAAACGTTTAAAAATGGTACCATCAGACTTCAGTGGACCTCTCTATCTTTGCTGGTAAGTGATCCAGTTACGGGAAACGTAACAACAGCGTCATCGCTTACAACATCATTGAGATAGGCATGGATCAGGCAGAACTATGCCAACACCTGGACCACTTTCTGAACCAACTACGAGACTTTGGATGCAGAAAAACGCAGCTCTTGATATCTTTCAAGAAGTAACTGGGGTTCATCGTAAACAAGCACAGTCATCACCCATATCCAGAAAACATCGCTGCTATCTTAAAAAATGCCTCACCATCAGATGTCAGCACCTTACAATCAATTCTGGCCATGATCAGTCACTATTCAGCATTCTTCCCAGCCATGATTTGGCTGAGGGAACCATTCAATGCACTATATATTGGATGTTTACTAGTCTTTGTCGTGTAGTGTTTTTCATTAATTCTATTGTGTTTCCTTGTTTTGTAGGTGCCTGCAATAAATGAATCTCAAGGTTGTACATAATTTGATAATAAGTTCACTCTGAACTTTAACTTTGCTCAACAATGTTGCTACATAGGAATGGTCCAAACAAACAGAAGAATATTCTGTTGCCTGACCTTCTCATCCCAGAGTTGCCAATCATCATCGCGACAGATGCATCCAACTACAGGGTGAGTGCTGTCATATTCCATATCTTCTCAATGGTTTCAAAAAAAATGTCATGCATGCATCTAGATAACTGACTATCAGCAGAAAGGAACTACAGGTGGCCCCCGTTTTTCAAACATTCACTTTACGACAGCTCACTGTTACGAAAGACCTACATTAGTACCTGTTTTCGCTAACCAAAGAGGATTTACGCTTTTACGAAAAAAAGACGCCCGCTTTATACGTGTGTTTACCCCGAGAAAGACTACAATGACCATGAAGTCTTGTGGGGGCAGTTGTGTGCGCATGCGTGTACGTGCCGATTTTTTTTCTCTAAATTGATTTTGGCGCGCTGTCTTCCCGATTTTGCTAAGTGAAACTACACCGTACATACAATATTTCTACTTTATATAGGCTGTATATTTATCATATCATTCCTGCTTTTACTATATGTTAGTGTTATTTTAGGTTTATGTGTTATTTGGTAGGTTATTTTTTGGGTCTGGAAACGCTCAAAAATTTTTCCCATATAAATTAATGGTAATTGCTTCTTCACGTCACAACATTTCGGCTTACAGACAGTTTCATAGGAATGCTCTACCTTCGGATAGCGGGGGGGGGGGGTGGGGGGGGGGGGGAACCTGTATGGACACGTTGAGAAGCAAGTCTGAGAAAACCCTACCTAGTTACCATTAGCATACAACCTGTAGCACCAGAGATCCCAACACACTAGAGCACTGTTAGACTGAGCTAAGGACTGCCTACTGCTCTACGCCCTGACTGCATTTTGGTAAATCTGATCACTTGGCTGTCCTTCTATTACCTGCTATAGGAAAAGGCTAAAGAGCAAAGCTCCCAAGATTAGGCCAACGAAGAGGTGGTTGTGGAAGGCAGAGAAGCGGCATCTGAGCAGTGGAGTAGACCATGTTCAAGGACTCGTCTCTGAGTCTGAATGAATACACCACAGTTGTCATGGACTTTATTAAAACTGTTATAGACGAGTGTCCCTCCCCCCAAAATTGAACCAAGAGATCCAGAAACTGCAGAGACCCAGATCAGAGGCATTGAAGTCTGGTGACCAAGTTACAAGCAAGGTACAATCTCCAGAAAGCTATCTCATAGGGGAAGCGGCAATTCCAGACTAAAAGTGAAGCAACGAAGAATGCTTGTCAGTTGTGGAAGGGATTGAATACTATCACCTCTTATCAAGTCAAATCAAGGGACAGGGGAAATAACAGGGCTTCGCTTACAGTTGAGATCAATATCTTCTGTGCTCACTTCGACCATCAAAACATGGAGGCCCACCACAAACTCCCACAAGCCCCACAATTCCAGTCTCTAAGGCCACTGTCCAAAAGCCTTGCGGAAAGTGAACCCCCAAAGAGCATTCAGGGTAGATGGACAAGTACTAAAATCCTGTGTTGATCTTTAACCACCTGCTTCAAGCAGGCTTCATTTATACTGATGCCCAAGAAGAACGGAGTGAGCTAATTCAATGACTATCATCCAATAGCACTTACATGAAGAAATGTTTTGAGAGATTGGTGAGGTAACATATCAACTCCTACCCGAGAAGCGACTTGAACCCCCTCTAATTTGCCTACAACAGGTCCACAGCAGAAGCCATCTGTTTTGCTCTTCACTCAACCCTGGAACATCTGGACAGCAAAAATTCATACATCAGGATGCTCTTGATATATTACAGCTCAGCATTCAAGACCATCATCCCACTAATCAATAAGCTTCAAGACCTTGGCCTCAATACCTCCTTGTGCAATTGGATCCTCGATTTCCTCACTTGCAGACATCTCCTCCACAGCACAGGTGCACCACAAGGCTGTGTGCTCTACTCTCTTTACACTTATGCCTATCTGGCTAAGCCCAGCTCCAAAGCCATATTTAAGTTTGCTGATGACACCACCGTCACTGGCCAAATGAAAGGTGGTAATGAATCAGCATATAGGAGGGAAACTGAAAATCCGGCTGAGTGGTGGCTCAACAATAACTTCTCACTCAATGTCAGCAAGACCAAGGAGCTGATCATTGACTTCAGGAGGAAACCAGAGGTGCATGAGCCAGGTTTCAATGGGGGGAAATTGGAAGTGGAGAGAGCCAGCAACTTTAAATTCCTCAAACACACGCTGTGTTTTTGTTTTACAGGACTTGTCCTGGCTCAGCATTCAAGTGCAATCATGAAGAAAACATGACAGCACCTCTACTTCCTTACAAGTTTGCTAAGATGTGGCGTGACATCTAAAACTTCGACAAACTTCTATAGATTTGTGGTGGAGAGTATGTACTGACTGGTTCCGTCACAGCCTGGTATGGAAACACCAATGCTCTTAAATAGAAAATCCTACAAAGAAATTAGTGGATACAGCCCTGTACATCACGGTAAAGCCCTCCCCACCATTAAGCACAGCTACACGAAGCATTGTTGCAGGAAAATAACATTCATCATCAGGGTCTCCCACCAACAGGAGATTTACTTGGTCAGGTAGATGCCTTCACCAGACTTTCAAATCCATGGATGATTCAAATCAAAGACACAATTGTGACTGCGATTTCAGTTAATTTCACTGGGTTGTATCTGATGCTGCTAAAGGTATTCTGGTCACAGTCAACAAGACCAGAGCAGAAACAGCTGCAGATCCTGTTCTTCAGCATATCTCAAGATACCTCGCTATCGGACGGCTAGTCAAAGTTGTCATACCCTTTTACCAATGTCACTCTCAGCTCCTGCCTAATGTTTGGACACAGAATAGTGACTGCATGAACGCTTTAATCAAATGTATTAAAACAATTCCACCATGGTCAGCTGGGCATCAATCGAATGAAAGCCCTGGCAAGAAGCTTTGTGTACTGGCCGGGTATAGATGAAGATGCCACATCCTTATGCAAGCATTGTGCTCAGTGCTCCGTGGCAGCAAACCATCCAAGTAGAGCCAGTCCATAAGCATGGCCTCAGGCTACCAGACCTTGGAGTCGAGTACATATTGACTTCACTGGCTCAGTCAATGGGTGTACCTACCTTGTCCTGGTTGACTCTTATTCCAAATGGCCGCAAGTTTTATCGATGAAGTCATTGACAGAGGCTGCCATTCAACAGCTGCCTCAGATCTTCAGCCACTTTGGGAAGCCAGAAACGCTCAATGACACATAATTCAGTGCACAGCAGTTTGCTGCATTCTGTAAGAACTGCGGGATTGTTCATGTCCGCTCACCCCTGTATAATCCACAGTTCAACAGCCAAGCAGAAAGGTTTTCTCGTACCTTCAAACAGTCGCTTTTGAAATCACGAGGGAAGCAGCATTGGCCAAGGCTCTCAACACATTCCTGCTGACATATCGAATTCCCACATTCAGGAGAAATGTCCAGCTGAAGGGCTTTTGGGGAGGAAACGGTGCAGAGTGTTGGATGCAATGCTGCACATCATCCAACATCCAGAACAGCAGACAGTCAGGTGCACAAACCCACACACATCTCGAGAAGGCATTCATACCCCGAGCTGCAGTGTGGGCCAGATTTCATCGCAATGCTCAAGATTGTCTGAGGTATGGGGAATGCGCTCTACCAAGTCACCATAGACAGACATCCCTGGTATCACGTCAACATGCACCCAAAGGCGCAACAGGTTTGTTGGACAGATTATCAAATACAGAGCTGGACCTTCATCTCTTTCTGGAAGGGTTTGATTTACCTCAACTGAACCAACCAACAGCAGCAAGTTCCTCAGTGTTATGGCCTGTAGACTGAAGGCACATGGATGGACATTGACCTGGAGCCACATTTCTGCAAGAACAGCCACAGCAGTTCCTCATTTCAAAGTTCAAACTAAATTTATTTCAAAGTATGTATACATACATCACCATATACAACCCTGAAATTTAGTTTCTTCCTGGCATACTCAATAAATCCAATAGCCATAATAGAATCAATGAAAGACTGCACCAACTGGGCATACAGATAGCGTGCAAAAAGCAACAAATTATGCAAATACAAAAAGAAAGAAGAAATAATAATAAATAATAAATATTGAGAACATGATGCCAATATTTCACATAGTAAAGTTGCAGATAAACAATCCAGCTCGTCTTCCACTGACCAAACACTGGACCACAGCATTGACAGTAGGGGCCAGGCTCCAACCCCATGTGTACACCACAAATCGAGGCTGCACAGCTCCTCTGCCATATGTCTTGCAATCACAAGCAAAATGCCCAAGACAATCTCTCCCACCCATTGGATAGCGCCCCGCACAGCATCGCTGACACCTTCTTCCCTAGGCGTCTAAAGGAGGCTGCACCACCGTGCACGACTAATACAGCTGAGGCATTTAAAGAGTCTCCTAGGCACGTGAATGTGGGATAGGGACCTTCTGTAGACAGAATGGAGTAGTTTGATTAGTTTGGCACAACATCATGGACTGAAGAGTCTGTATTGTGCTGTACTATATTGTGTTCTAGACAGCAAAGTGCACAGAACCCAAGCAGTGATGAAGACACAGACAGCTGATGAAATGCATAGGCAATGGGCTAGGTATTTAAAGGGGAGAAGTATTGCAGACTAAATTTAGGTAAAAGAGGGGATGCCTATGTAACTAATTGAGATTAAAGATTAGCTTTGTGTGTCACATGTACACAGTGAAATGTGTTGCTTTCATCAATGACCAACACAGTACAAATATGTGCCACAACACTTCTAGCCCTTACCAATCCATATGTCTGCTCTGTCTTTGTCTCGGGAAACAGAGAACCCAGAAGAAACCCATGCAAACTCCGTACAGATAACAGTGGGAATGAACCCTGATTGCTGGTGCAGTAAAACATTGCAATAACAGCTACACTGCCATGCCGTGCAGCTTTAAAAGAGATGTATGAAGCATTTGATCGTATAGAGTGGAACTACCTTTTTGCAGTTTTAGAAAAATTTGACTTCGCTCAAAGTTTTATCTCTTGGATCAAATTGCTGTATCTGTGTCCTACTGCCTGTGTTTTGACTAATTCTCAGAAATCCCAGTTACTTAACCTCAAACGTGGCACCCGCCAGGGATGCCCTTTAAGTCTCTTTCTCTTTGATTTGGCTATAGAACCTTTGGCGATAGCATTTCGAAGCTGTCCTGAATTGACCGGGATTTGGAGGGGGGAGTGTTGAGCATAAAGTTTCTCTTTATGCTGATGACTTATTACTTTTTCTTTCAAATCCGTCTACATCCTTACCTCCAATGTTCTCACTTCTTGATCAGTTTAGCCAGTTTTCTGGCTATAAACTTAATTTACATATGAGTGAACTTTTCCCAATTAATAAAGAAACACAAGAATTAGCATTTCGTGACCTCCCTTTTAAAGTAGTTCATAATCAATTTACTTATCTTGGGATTACAGTCACAAGGAAGTTTAAAGATCTTTTTCGTGAAAATTTTGCCAATCTTTTATATACTACAAAACAGAGTCTGTCACAATGGTCACCTCTATCTATGTCTTTGGTAGGCCATATTAAAGTTGTTAAAATGTATGTTCTCCCTAAATTTTTATATTTATTTCAATCAATCCCAATTTTTATTCCTAAATCTTTTTTTGATTCCTTAGACTCTATTATTTTGTCATATCTGTGGAAGAATAAGCGTTCCAGAATTAATAAAGTTTATCTTCAAAAATCTAAAAAAGAGGGTGGCATGGCCTTACCTAACTTTCGTTTATACTATTGGGCAGCCAATATACGTTGTGCTACCTTTTGGTCTTTTTTCCATAGCCAACCCGAGTGCCCTAATTGGGTGGCAATGGAGTTGAGTTCCACTAAAGATTTATCTACTTCTGCACTTCTTGGCTCTGTACTCCCTAGTAGTTTGTCTAGATTAATTGTTAATCCTCTTGTTAGACACACTTTGCGAATATGGGCTCAGTTTAGGAAATTTTATGGTTTCTATGGTTTTTCCTCTTCTAGTCCTATCTTACATGATCACCTTTTTTTACCTACTATGTATGATTCAACATTCCATGATTGGTATAGGAAGGGCATTAGACATTTTGAAGATCTTTTTATTGATAATCGCTTTGCATCTTTTCAACAGCACTCTGCTAAGTTCAATCTGCCTAATGCTCATTTTTTTTTAGATATCTCCAAATTAGACACTTTATTAATCCTTTAATTCCTAACTTCCCTGAAATGCCTGAGAAAAATGTTATGGATTTCTTTCTTTCTATTAATCCACTGGATAAAGGTTTAATATCATTTATTCGTGATAAATTAGCATTCTTACGGTGTGCCCCTGTGGATAAAATTAGAATGGCTTGGGAGCATGATTTAAATATCTCTTTATCTGATGAGACTTGGGACTTGATTCTCAAATCGGTTAATTCAACCTCTCTTTGTGCTCGCCATTGCCTTTTATAATTTAAGATTGTTCATAGAGCCCATATGTCTAAATCTAAATTATCTCGATTTTACCCTAATATTAGTCCTCTTTGTGATAAATGCAAAAGGGGTGAGGCCTCTCTTATTCATATGTACTGGTCCTGTCCTAGCTTAGAGAAATTTTGGAAAGATGTCTTCATAACTTTATCCTGTATTCTGAATCACCACTTAGAACCTAACCCTTTAATTGCTTTGCTTGGTTTTTTGGGTGAGACAGATATACGTTTGAGTTTGACTAAGTGTCGAATATTATCTTTTGCTTCTCTCCTGGCTAGACGTTTAATCCTCCTTAGATGGAGAGATGTTGCCCTGCCCATGCATGCTCAATGGCTTATTGATATTATGTCCTGCTTAGACCTTGAAAAAATTCATTATTCAGTTCTTAATTCGGATATAAAGTTCCATAAGGTCTGGGGACCTTTTATTGAGTACTTTCATAACCTTCCTCTTAATTAAGGTTTTTTTTCGGTCCCTTGCTTTCAGCTCTTTTTTTTTGGTAGTAGGCATTATTATCTTCTGTTTTCAAGTGTATTTACAGTTTTGGGGGTTTGAATGTCCTGATGTATACTCTCTATATTGTGTTGTGGTTGGTCTGGAGTTTTTAATTTGTTACGGGGCTTGGGGAGGATACTAACTTTACATGACTTAAATTTGGGTGCTTTCTCAATGATCTTTTTTGTATTATATGATTATTGTATGTTTATTTTTGCACTGTATTAATTTTCTTCATTTTGGTTTGGGGGTTTTTTCTATCTGTAGTGATGTAGAAAATGCATAAAAAACCAATATATAAAAAAAAGAGATGTATGGACATCTTGTAGTATTAGGGGCATTAAGAAACTTTTTAATAGAAAGATGGATGATAGAAGAATGGAGGTCTATGTAAGAAAGAAGGGTTAGATTGATCTTAGAGTAAATTTAAAGGTCGGCACAACATTGTGGCTGAAGAATTTGCACTGTGCTGTAGTGTTCTATGTTCATTCTGCATGTCCCTGGTACATAAATAGCGAAACCTTGTAGCATATAGGATCTTAAGTTTCAATAGCAGACAGATTGGAAACACTTAAGGTTATAAAAGAAAGCAGCAGTTCTGCTCTGGGTAGCAAGTCTACTAAGGAAGGATGTCTAAAGTCTTGAAGATATTTACTAGAAAGGTGTCAGAACTAAGGGACATCTGTTACAAAAGCATGAAGAAGCTACAGTTCTCCTCCTTGGGCCAAAGTAGGGAGATCCGATCATCTCATTTTATAATGACACAGGAGGTTATTCTCTCATCTAGGTCCAAGTTGGCTCTCAACAAAGCAATCCTCATTCAACCTCTCCTTTCTTCCTTGTACTCAGAGTCAAAAGTCAAAGTAAATTTATTATCAATGTACATATGTTACCTTGAGATTCATTTTCTTGCAGGCATTTACAGGAATATTTTTTAAAAATGTAATCGAATACTCCTGCAACTTACTCTCTCCATGTGTTATCAATTCCCTCTGATTCTTTTTGGAGTGGAATATTATTGTCACACACACTGAGATACAGTGAAAATCTTGTCTTGCATACTGTTCGTACAGATCAGATTATTACAGTGTGCACTGAGGTATGCAAGCCCATAACAAGGTCAAGACTCCAACTTAGTGTACCAGGGAGCCATTTAATAGACATATCAGCAGGGCTTTCTAAGCCTGGCGGTATGTGCTTTCAGGTTTTCGTATCTCCTACCTGAATGAAGGGGGAAAAGAAAGAATAGAGGGTGGGGTCTTTGATTCTGCTGACTGCTTTACTGAGGCACTAACCTGTTCCATTTAATCTACCATCGAGTCTCCAGGATGTGGTGAGAAATCCCACTGGACTGGAAGAAGGGGCAAACTCTGGGTCCGAGGTCGGGTTCGGACCTCACGAGGCAGCGGCGTTAACTGCTGCTCCACGGTGCCGACAGTTGGGGAAGAGAGGAGGAGAAGGCATTGCTGGCCGCTGAATGGAGAACTACCCATAGCAAATGCAGAGGGAACCGGAAGAAAGGGTTTTTTTTGAAATTCAGCAAATATTGTCTTCCCAAGCAATGCAAAGAATAAGTGCAAAATAATACTCAAAGGAGGTAAATGCAAGGTTATGGAGTCATACAGCCCTCTAAGTATGTCCTAAACATCTGTACCAATCCATTCACTCTCCACACATTCCCATCAACTCCCCTCACAACCCACTCATAAATTGGGGCAAGCTACAGCAGCAAATTAATCTACAAGCCATTAGACCATAAGACGTGGAGTAGAAGTGGGCCATTCAACCCATCATGTCGGCTCCACCATTTGATCGAGGCTAATTTATTTTCCCTCGCAATCTCATCCTCCTGCTTTCTGCCTGTAACCTTTGACACCCTCACTCATAAAGAACCTAGCAACCTGGCAGAAGGAACCTACACCTTCTTGTCCATGCCGCCCTCTAACAAGTTAGCATTATGTCTACCTGTGGTCAGAACAGATGCTCTGGGCAAGATTGCAGCAGAACCAGAGTTTACATTCCAAGCTCACTCATGGTGCAGGGAGCAGGAGAGCCTGAAGACTGGATGTCTGTGTTTCTGGTGTGAGCACGAGGCACTAGAGCCGGTCGGTCGGTGCACCTGGAGTTGGAGCCTGCTCGGGGTCTCGTGGCCAACACCAAAGATCAGAGCCTGAAGATCGATCAAAAACCCAGAGTTGAAGCTGATCGCCAAACCTGGAGAGTTGGAGGTTTGTCCTGGAATTGGAGGACTGTCCGTGTGTGTCTGGCTGGGAGGGAGGAAAATGACTTGTTTTGTTGCTTGTTGTATTCTAGGTTCTTCTGCCGGGCATCGTAGGAATGCTATGTTGGCACCGGAATGTGTAGCGACTCTTGTGGGCTGCCCCCAGCACGTCCCTCGATTGTGTTGGTTGTTAACACAACTGAAGCATTTCGCCGCAAGTTTCCATGTAATTATGAATCTGAATCGGAGTGATGTAGAGTTAATTACATGATCAATGACTCCCCGAATCCACTTATTCAAAAAGTTTAAGTCTCCCAGAAGGACAGGGATTGTTTGAAGCTGTTTAACCCCCTAGAGTCAGTCATATTGTGCTTCTGAACTGGTTTCAAAGTGTGACAATGCTCTGAGTTGTGGAATGTTGTAAGGGGTCTTTATAAACTTTAAGTTGCTTTTGATTTACCAAGCAGAGATGGAGGGATTTCAAATTGGTCAGGAAGAGAGGAACTGAACTGCCTTTTTACACATTTGTCATTGTATTCTGGGAGAATGTTTGCATTAATCTAATGATTTGTGCAAACTATAAAATTGCAACTGAAAGATAGGTTCCATGTATCAATGCAAATTAAACAGGACTGGACGACACATTTTAAGAGGCATCGCCTCTATAAGAATAGTGTGAAGGTGTAAGTAACGCAAGGCGCCATTTTCAACACTGTGGCTCTATGACTCATCCCAAACAGCAAAGGAAATTTCTCATGTCATTATGGATGACTGTTTTAAGTTTTATAATTATCTGCAAAGCATCCCACAGGATGCTCCACCACTTGGGAAGTATTCCCCAAGTGTTTTTGAGTACAATTAGGTTATTTCAATACTTGATTATAATTCACTAACAGATACCAGCTAAACTTTGAAGTTGGTAAATATTAGTTAATCTCTAATATTGTACAGAAGAACAGCTCCCAGACACGTAGTTACCTGACGACAGCCAATCACGGTTATTTAAGCCATCAAGGCACTAGCACAGAATTTGGTTGGCTGTTATCCATGGATTATCAAAAAGTCAAGCTTTGGGAGTAAAACCTGACAGAGGTTGTGATGGGGAAAGTTTAATGCAAAGGAGAGGGAATACTTTGCAGAGATGGCCAAGTTCCCTACAAGCAATTGAGAAATCTTTCTTCACACACCAGGTATAGAGCTTAGCATCAAAGAGTTATAGAACAAAAACAGACCCTTTGGCCCACCTCGTCTGTGCCAAATTGTTATACTGCCCATTCCCACTGACCTGCACCTGGACCACAGCTCTTCAGACCCCACACATACATCCAAACTTCTCTGAAATTGAACCCGTATCCGTTTCCGGTTAAGATGGCACTCTGAACACGTGCAACAGTTCACTGGTAGTTTAAAAAGCTAAGAAATCTGAATGTTCTGGGTACAGGGAGGAGAAGTCAGGACCCAGGCAGAGGAGATTCAGTGCCCGTACAACTGGACTGGGTGTGAGGTTGGATCGCTCTGGGCGCAGAGCTGATTTGAAGAGTTCAAGAGTGGCTTCAGGCTGGGCAGCGAAACCTGGGCCTAGAGTGAGTTGTTGGGCAGCATGGTCTAAGACTGGAGCCTTTTGCTGCAGCTGGATCTTAGTGCAAGGTATGATTCTCTGTTTAGACAGTTTAAGTGCTGGCCCAGATCGGAGGTGGGAGTCGACTTCGCTCGTTCTCCGCGACGGTCATCTTCATGGCGCTGAGGCTAGAAGACTGTCCCTGCTGCTGTGCTGCATGCCCACTAATATGATGGGCTGATAAGTGAGGCTTTGGGCCTACTCCAGGCTGCTCCAGGGTTCAGATCTGAGGACTCAGTTTTGGTTCAGAATGTTGTTGTTCACTTCAATTGTTTGCATGAGTTGTGTATCTTTCTCTTGCACATCGAGAGTTGTGCTTTTATTTTTTTCCTTTAATTAGGTTCTTTCATGTTTCTTGCTTTGTGGCTGCCTGTGTGCAAGCAAATCTCAGGGTTGTATAATCAATACATTCTTTGATAATAAATTACTTGAATCATGAATCCTCCACTTCTGTTGGAAGCTCATTCCACAATCACACCACTCTCTCAGTGAAGTTGTTCACCATCTGGTTAACCTTAAATATTTCATCTTTCATTCTTAACCCATAAACTCTAGTTCTAGTCTCACCCGACCCCTCCTGTATGTAGGTGATCAGACCAGAACACAACACTCCAAATTAGGCCTCACCAATGTCTTATACAACTCCAACATAGCATTTCAGCTCCTGTACTCAATATTTCGATTTATACAGACCAATGTGCAAAAGCCCCCTTCGTGGCCCTAATTACCTGTGATGCCACTTTCAAGGAATTAGTCCAAATGTCCATACATGCTTTCGAGTGTTTGCTGCATAACTTGTGTTAATAGCTTTCTTGGAATCAAGTTTGCATGGGAACCACTGACTAGACTTTCTACGTGTTCATCCTGTACTCAAGTTGAACACAGGCCATTTGGCCCACTGAAACTGCTCTGCCATTCAATCATAGCTGAATATTTACCCTGTCTTTCTACTTCCTTCTCCACATAACCTTTGATGCCCTTACTAATCAAATACCTATCAATCGACGCTTTAAATACACCCAATGACATGGCTTCCAAAGCTGTCTGTGGCAACGAATTTCACAGATTCACCACCCTCCGGCTAAAAACCTCATCATAGCTTAGGAGGCATCACTGCAGCTCTGCAATCAAGTACATTTTCAACACATGGTAGACTTACTTTACACAAAATCCATTAAATCACAACAGCTTTTTTTTAGTTTTAAAGAATGACTAAGTATTAAGGAGCAAAATATTGTACAATTGTATATATTCCAGAGGTATACAATCAGATATTGCACACCTTATCTATCATTAAACCATAGCTCTTCCCTCTTTCATGTGTGCCACATGCATTACAATTCCTCTCCCCTATAAAAGGAGGATGAACTTGGAAATATATGAATCTGCAGTAATATAGGCAAGGGCATCCTTCAACAGAAGGTGCAGTTTACTATGGAAAAGATCTATATTGATGCTGCCAGGGCTGGAGTACTTCGTTTATGAGGAAAGAAGGAGATGATTTATACAGTTCTCGTTACATGCATGTGCAGTTCAACTCTGAGTGATTATGAAGAAAGTTGGAAGTTAATAACTCATCTCCTTCTACCTTAGGCCACAGACTTATCAATCACCCAGCAGTGGACCACTTACGGAGGTCCAAGGCGCCGACTTCTACAAAGAAGGGATCCGTATGCTCCACGACCGCTGGACTGTGTGTAAACGTAGGAGGGACTATGTTGAAAAATAAATGTGCTAGGTTTTCTAAAATTGACTCCTTCTACCTTAGGCCACAAACTTATCAATCCCCCCCCCCCCCCATACAAACTGCCCTGTAATAGAATGTTATAAAGATTGATATTTAACGTGTGATCCAGTTGGCACATAATCTCAAATTTAGGATTTTTAGGTTCAGGGATGGTTTTGGGAACAGAGGGTGGAGTTAGGGGCCAGGTTATGATTTAGGAACAGGAATGTGAAGGAATTAGAGGACAGGCCAGAGTTTAAGTCTGTACACTGTGTTTGTAGATCCCTGGGAAAGGCGAGGACGAGGACATTCATCAGGAGGTCTGGATCACAGTCAGCAAGTCGATTGGAGGTCCGGATTGAAGGCCAGTGGCTGAAGTCTGGGTCTGCAAATCTCTGTGGGTCTGCTGAAGGAGTTGGGGCCCAGTTGTCTGCAAGCCCAGGAATCCAGTGGAGGCTGGAGGTTAAAGAAGACTGACTGTCCTGGGGTTAGAGGACTGTGTATGTTGGTAGAGAGGCAGGGAGGAATGCTTGTTGTGTTTTGTGCTGTTCTGCTGAGCATTGTGGACATGCTATGTTGGCACCAGAATGAGTGGTGACACTTGTGGGCTGCCTTCAACACATCCTTGGGTGTGTCAGCTATAACGCAAACGGCATATTTCAATGTACACGTGATAAATAAATCTAAATCTGACATCCTCTGAAGGATCCTGTCAACCACAATTCAAATTCAGAACAGAACTGGTTATTGTCCCTAGGTACTTTTACAGAAGTTAACAGCGTGGACGCAGGCTTGACATCACACAGTAAATCCCAGAGATGGATGGCCCTGAGAAAATTACTAGTGTTGCAGCTCAGGCTATGATTTACTCACTGACCTTCCAGAGATATACAATCAGATATTGCACACCCTATCTATTATTAAACCACAGCTCTTCCCTCTCTCACGTGTGCCACACACATTACAATTCCTCTCCCCTATAAGAGGATGACGAACTTGGAAATATATGAATCTGCAGTAATATGGGCAAGGGCATCCTTCAATGGAGGATGGAGTTTACTATGGAAAAGATCTACATTGGTGCTGCCAGGACTGGAGTACTTCGTTTATGAGGAAAGATGGCTAAGGATGTTCTCCCTGGAGCAAAGTAAGCAGAGGGCAGATCTTACAAAAGTCTATATTGTGATGCAAGGTCAGTCTCTTTCTCCCAGTGCAAGGGAGTCTAGAACTACTGGGTGTAGGTATGAATCAAGGTCAGAATCAGGTGTATACGTTATGAAGTGACACAATTCCGGACTAAATTTGAATCAACAAAAGATTGCTTGACAGTTGTGGCAGAGCTTGAATGCTATCACCTCTTATAAAGTAAAATCAAGCAACACAGGCAACAACAGGGCTTCACTCCCAGGTGAGCTACGTGTTTCTCTGCTCGCTTTGACCATCATAGCAATTTGGGAGCCCTCATGCAGGATTCCCTAAAGATTAATCAGTAGTGAGGAAGGTGAGCAAAATGTTAACATTCATTTTGAGGACTAGAATATAAAAGAAAGGATGTAATGCTATATAAGCACTGGCAAGGCCTCCCTTGGAGAATTGTCTGCAGTTTTGCCTCCCTCCTTTAAGAAAGGATTTGTTACATTGGAGAGGGTTCAGAGGAGGTTCATGAGAATAACTTCAGGAATGAAAAGGTTATCATTTGAGCAGTGATTGATTGCTCTGAACCTATACTCACTGGAATTGAGAAGAATGAGAGAATTGCCTTGAAATCTACGGAATGTTGAAAGACCTAGATAGAGTGGATGTGAAAAGGATGTTTCCTTTGGTGATGTAGTCTAGGACCAGAGGGCACAGCCTCAAAATAGAGGGATGAGCATTTAGAACACAGATGAGGAGGAATTTCTTTAGGTAAACCTGTGGAATTCATTGCCACAGGTGGCTGTGGAGGCCAAGTCACTGGGGTACATTTAAGGCAGAGGTTGATAGGTTTTTGATTAATCAGGGCATGAAAGGTTATGGGGAGAAGGCAGCAGGATGGAGGTTAAGAGGGAAATGGATCAGCCATGATGAAATGGCAGAGCAGATGGGCCAAATGAACTAATTCTGTTCCTACGAGTTACAGTCTTAAAGCATGGAGGAACCATCATGAATACCCACAATCCCCAACTCCTGCCTGCAAAATGACTTGGATCTGCTCCAATTTGCCTACCCGTGCAACAGGTCCACAGCAAATGCCATCTCATTGGCTCTTCACTCAATCCTGGAACATCTGGACCACAAAGATGTATACATCAGGTTGCTCTTTATCGACTACATTCAATACCATCAATCCCTCAAAAATAACCAACAAAATTCAAGACCTTGGCCTCCATACATCCTTGTGCAATTGGATCCTCGAATCCTTCACTTCCAGACCTCAGTCAGTTTGGATTGAGAACAACATCTCCTCCATAATCTCCATCAGCACAGGTACACCACAAGGCTGTATGCTTAGACCCTGCTCTACTCGCTTTACTCTGAACACTTACACTTTACACTCTAGTCGCCTCAGTACAGGAAGGATGTGGAAGCCATAGAAAGGGTGCAGAGGAGATTTACAAGGATGTTGCCTGGATTGGGAAGCATGCCTTATGAGAATAGGTTGAGTGAACTCGGCCTTTTCTCATTGGAGCAATGGAGGATGAGAGGTGACCTGATAGAGGTGTACAAGATGATGAGAGGCATTGATTGAGTGCATATTCAGAGGCTTTTTCCCCAGGGCTGAAATGGTTGCCACAAGAGGACACAGGTTTAAGGTGCTGGGGAGTAGGTACAGAGGAGATGTCTGTACCATCTGCCAGCAATGGTGGTGAAGGCGGATACAATAGGGTCTTTTAAGAGGCTTTTAGATAGGTACATGGAGCTTAGTAAAATAGGTACATAGGTACATGGAGGTACATAGGTACATGGAGCTTAGTAAAATAGAGGCTATGGGTAAGCCTAGTAATTTCTAAGGTAGGGACATGTTCAGCACAACTTTGTGGGCTGAAGGGCCTGTATTGTGCTGTAGGTTTTCCATGTTTCGATGACTGAGCGGCTAAGCACAGCTCCAAAACCACATTTAATTTTGATGTTGATACCTCTGTCGTAGACCAAATCAAAGGTAGCGATGAATCAGCATATCAAAGGGAGACTGAAAATCTGACTGTGTGGTGCCACAACAATAACCTCTTACTCAATGTCAGGAGGCCAAGGAGCTGATTGTTGACTTCAGGAGGAGGAAACCAAGAGGTCCATGATCCAGTCCTCATTGGGGGAAGCAAAGGCTGGAGAGGGCCAGCGACTTTTAGTTCCTCGGTGTTATCAGTTACGAAGAAAGCATGGCAGCTCCTCTATTTCCTTAAGAGTCAGTGAAGATTTGGCACGACATCTAAAACTTTGAAAACCTTCTATGGATTTGTAGTGGAGAGTATATTGACTTGCTGTATCACAGCCTGGAATGGAAAGACCAACGCCCTTGAACAGAAAATCCTACAAAAGGTAGTGCATTCAGCTCAATCCATCATGGGTAACATCCTCCCTACCACTGAGTACATCTACGTGAAACGTTGTCACAGGAAAGTAGCACCCATCATCAGGGACACCCACCATCCAGGTCATGTCACTGCTACCATCGGTAAAAGAGTGCAGGAGCCTCAGGACTCACACCACCTGATTATTACCCCTCAACTATCAGGCTCTTGAATCAAAGGAGTAACGTCATTCGCCGCATCATTGAAATAAAGTTCCCGCAAGCTATGGACTCCATTTCGCCTATGGCTGCAATTGTGCCTTACATCAATAGGTTGGGCCCAGAACAGATCTTCAGAGATGTTGACACCCAAGAACTTGAAACTGCTTACCACCTTTTGATTGAAAGCATATCACTGCTTTCCATTACTGGCCCCTCAATAAGGACCGATGTGTGTTCTCCTAACTTCCCCTTCCTGAAATCCACATTGGTCTTACTGCTCAAGGTTTCAAGCAAGAAGGGAAAGGTACTGTTTATAGTTTAAGGTAAGAAAAAAAAAAGATTTAAAGCGAAACTAAGGGGTAAGCTTATCACATGGGAGCTGTAAAGCCAAGTACAATTACAGTGTTGGAGAGAGATTTGGATAGAAAAGGCAAATAGGACTGATTTAGATTGGCTGGTAGCTCAGCCAAAGGGTTGTTTCTGTACTCTATGACTTTAACTGCGCCCTCTCCCATTCCCTTTACCCCTGTGTTTTTCCAATTTCATTTTATTGCACCCTGAACTCATGTAATTATCCCATTCCCCATCCTTTCCTTCCACGTTATATAGAGCCATGTCCTCTCATCAGCTGCGAATTCCAGACACACCTAAAGCTTCTCAAACAACAGTAAACTGTGATGAACTGAACCTCCATTGGCAGTGAGCAACAAGAGCTAATGGAGACCAGAGTTCAAAGCCTAGTCTTTAGGGTCCCGTTCATTAGAGAGCCCAGTGATTGAGGCCCAGAGTTCTCAAGTCCTCATCCAGGAACTCCATTTGTCGGAGAGTCCTGGGATCAATACCGATAATTGAAGTCCAAAGGTCAATCAGGTCCAGAATCTCAAGGCCGGACAGCCAGAGCTCTGAGTCTGCGCATCCAATGGGGAAGTCAAAGGTTAAATGTCTGTCAGTCAAGCTACAAGCTAAAGACGCCCTGGCCTGGGGTTATAGGACCACATGTGTGCATGCACGTATCTGTGCAAGTGTCCATGTGCGCACACGTGTGTGTTTGTGTGTGTGTGCACGCACTCGGTGTGCGTGCAATGTGGCTGTTTCTATGCTGTATGACTCCATACAACACTCCTCCTCAATCCATCAGCTTGTTGCCTACACTTTACACTCTACTGTCGCCCTCCAGGGTGAGTGGGGCGGATCTAGAAGATACAAGCCTGGCATCAGTGAAGTGCCAAGGGCATGGATTCTATTGTCGTCCCTCTCCTCATCGGTGGGTATGCATGGTGCAGTCCCCGGGATGCCCCCACCTCACCACACTACCACGGACTGTACATGCATACCCAGAGATGATAGGTGCCAACGTGGTGAAGATGCCAGAGTGCAGCTCTCAATTCCATCAGCTCTCAGATAATCCCACTCCCCACTGAAACCTACTCACTTTCCACACACACTCTGATTCTCCCACCACCCGCCTATGCTGTACAGATAGTTTACAACTAGCTAATTAACATGCCAGCACATTGTGGGAGAACAACTGACTCACAGAGACACGGGGAGAACGTGTGAATGCTGCACGGGCAGCGGCCTAGGTAGGAATTGAACCACAGTCCGCCAGAGCTGTGAAACAGTGGCTCCCCACTTACTCCCCTCTCCCATCAGGCTGAAGACAAAAGCCCGAAAGCATGTACCACCAGGTTCAAGGATGGTTTCTGCCCCATTGTTATAAAACTATCAAATGGTTCCCTAAGACAGCAAGAAAGTCCCTTGACTTTACAATCTACCTTTTTATGAGCTTGCATCTTATTGTCTACCTGCACTGCACTTTCTCCCTAACTGTAACACTTTATCCTGCGTTTTGTGAATTGTTTTACCTTGTTCTGTCTCAGTGCACTGTGTAATGATTTGATCTGAATGAATAGTATGTAAGACAGTACCTTGATACAATTCCAATATCACCTGGGCCCATCTTGCAGAATACAACAAGCAATGCCAGAGGCAAGTTCAAAGGAAATGTGCAGGGTAAACTTGTTTTTTTTAAAAAAAAATGTACAGAGTGGTGGGTGCCTCAAATGTGCTGCCAAAGCTGGTGGTGGAGGCAGAGAGAATGTAGAACAGCACAGAAACAAGCCCCTTGGCCCACAACATTGTGCCGAACCAATTAAATTAAATGGCCATCTAGACTCGTCTCTTCTACCTACACATTGCCCATATCCTTCCATTTTCCTCACATTCATGTACCTATCTAAACATCTCTTTAAAAAGTCTCTAATGTCTCTACCACCACCCCAGTGCATTCCAGACACCCAACACTCCTTGTGTAAAAACTTACCCCTCACATTTCCTTTGAAATTACCCTCTCCTTAAATGTAGGCATTTCAACACTTGGAGAAAAACACTGTCTGTCTACTCTACCTATGCGTCTCATAATCTTCTAAAACTTTGCCAGGTATTCCCACAGCCTCCACCACTCCAAAGAAAACAACCTCTCATTATGGTATGCGCCCTCTAACGAATCCAGGCAATATTCTGGTAAACCTCTCTGCACCTTCTCAACATCATGAGGCAACTAGAACTGCATGCAGTTCTCCAGATGCAGCCTAACTAGACTTTCATAAAGCTGCAACACGTCTTACTGACTTTTGAAGTCAGTGGCTCGACTAATAAAGGCAAGCATGCCACATGCCTTCTTAACCACCTTATCAACCTGTGTAGCCACTTTTAGGGAGCTTTCAGATACAGAGATGCTTAAGAGGCTCCTAGAAACACACATGAATGTGCATAGCATGGAGATGGTGGACCCTGATGCTTTTGCAATTCAAAAGTTCTTCAGAAATCAAGAATGAGACATAAAACTTATTGCTAACAATTTTATTATGTGGTACAAGAAGAAAAAAACCAAGAAAGAAAGAACATCTGAAAGAACACAGAAAAGACAAAAGAAAAAGTTGTCATGGCTATCTCTTATCAGACAAGAGATAGCAAAATTCCAGCGATAACAATCAACCTATGAAAAACCAGATTCAAGTGTTGTGATACCTGCTAAAAATTCTAGAGAAATACAGAAACAACTGTGCAGCTCCAACAATTCTGGAAAAGCTTGACATCAAAGAGGACTAGCAGTTAGCTTGCTAAGGCATTCCATCTACAGCCAGTCACTCACTCCACCATCAACACGCAGTAACAGCAGTGTGTACCGTCTGCAGCAACTCAACCAGACTCCTTAGATAGCATCTTCCAAACCCACCACCTCTCCCAGCTGGAAAGACAAGGGCAGCAAAATCACAGGGAACACCACCGGCTGGAAGTTGTTCTCCAAGTCACACACTCTCCTGACATGGGAATTTATCACCGTTCCTTCACCACTGCTGGAATCTTGGAAATTGGGGTGGATTGTGAGGCTATTGCACAAGAGGACTGTTCAATCATCTTATAACAGCTGTCCTTGAGCCTGGCGACATGTAGCTTCAGGTTTTTGTATCTTCTGCCGGAAGGGAAAGGGAAGAATAGAGAGTGTCCAGGCAGCAGGGGTCTTTGATTACATTGGCTTCTTTAACAAGGCAGTGAGAGATGCAGACAGAAATCATAGGTTAATGTTTGCAATGTGGTGTTTGTTTGCAACACCTTGGTCCATGAAGCATTTTGAGTTCATACGTGGAAGAACCTGAACAACACTCAAACTTGGATTGATAAGAGGCAAGTAACATTTGCCCCAAACAAAGAGCACATAGTAACCCATTCTGAGAGAATCTGACCATCTCCCATTAACATTCAAGGACATTACCACAATTCAATTCCCTACCATCTACATCAACTAGCAGCATGAATACACAAATACTGTATTAAAAGTAGGTGCAGTAGGCCATTCCGCTCCTTAAGCCTGCTCCATTTGGCTCATCTTCTGTTGTATCTCAATGCCAGGCTCCCGTTTTATCCCTACATCCCCAAATATCTATCAGCCTTAACACTGAATGTAATCAGCATCTAGGTCACCACAGCAAAGCGGGATAGAGAATTCCAAAGATTTACCAACCTCTGAGTGAAAGAATTTCTTATTCCTAAATAGCCTACCCTAGTTCTAGTTTCTTTACCAAGAGAAATATTCCCACTCCCAATGTATACTTGACTGAGCTTTTTAGAATTTTGTGTATTTCAATAAGATTACAACTACAGGGAAGAGATGTCTAATCTCATATGACTGACCTGCCATGCCAGAAACCTGTTTGGCAAATCTTCATTGCATTCCCTTTATAGAAAGGACATGCTTTTTATCAGGTAGAGAGACCAAAATTGTAAACCATACTCCAACGCAGTCTCATCAAGGTCTTTAAAATGTATTAAGATACCTTTGCTGGTGCATTCAAATTCTCTATCAATTGTGCCTAATATACCTGTTCCTTTCCTCACTGACTGCTCCACTTGCATGTTAGCCTTTAGTGACGTTTCTAAGAACACTCTTGCATCTTAGAACATCAATATTTCTCCAATCTCTAAACATTCAAAATAATACTCAGCATTTCCGAGGCAGTAACCTGATTATTTCACCCACGCTCACTCAGCCACTCTGTATCGCCCTGAAGCCCTTTGCACCCTTTCACACTGCCAGCTGGATACACAAATTAAATAGAAATCAAAGGCTGGGCAGCTTCTAGAGAGTTAACCTTATTCCCCTGAGCCATTTCCATGTCACAATCTAGAGCATGGTGCCCACAGAACTGGTGGAGTTCACATCTTAGGATCTGGATGAGTACCTGAATCACCAAGGCTTTGGTAGGCCACAGACGATGGCTGGTAAATGGGATCAGTGTAGGTAGGCGCCCGATGGTCAGCACAAATATGGACCCAGTTTGGCAGTCTTTTTGCCAGGGTCATTGAAGTCAAGAACTAAAGGGTATAGAGGAGATATTCAACAGAAACCTGAGGGGCAGAGTGCTCAGTATATGGAATGAGCTGCCATGGAAGTGGTTGAACAATGACACTTAAAAGGTACCTGGACAGGTACACAGAGAGGAAAAGTTTAGAAGGATAAGAACCTCTTTAGGTGCTGTACGATTTTATGATGGAAGACACTACATAGAATGTGCACCTCCAACAACTCTGAAGCTCAGCGCTGTCCAGGACAAAGCTTCTTGTAAAGTAGTCCATGTACTGTACTGTTATAGTACTGTGCTGTTTATTCACTGTGCACCATGAACAAAAGAGACCACCCATATCCCGGAGTTTGAGGACTAGTATTCGGAATCCTCATTCATCACCGTCCACAAGTCCTGAGGTGGATATTCTATATTGGCAGCGTTACATGTGGCACCATTAGCCATAATTAGGGGTGTTGGTTGCTTACACAACTGACACATTTCACTGTATGTTTCAATGGAAATCCAATAAATCAATCTGAATCTTGACATCCACCAGTAGGTTTGATAGCTGCTTGGCAAAACCAACACCTGGATTTGCCTCCAAGACATTGCAACGTATTACTATTAGGACATAGAACATTACAGAACAGTACAGCCCCTTGGGCCCACGATGCTGTGCCAACTTTTTAACCTATTCTGAAAATCACAACCTTCCCTCCTACATTGCTCTCTATTTTTCACTCCAAAAAGTTTTTTAAATGCCGCTGGTATTAGCCATTTCTATCCTGGGAAGACGTCTCTGGCTTTTTATTCGATCTATGCCTCTCATCATGTGCACCTCCATCAAGACACCTCTCACCCTCCCTCACTCCAGAAAGAAAAGCTCTAACCCACTCAGCCTATCCTCATGAGATGTGTGCTCCAATCCAGACAGCATCCTGGTAAATCTCTCTCTAAAGATTCCACCTCTTTTCTATGATGAGGTGACCAGAACTGAAGTTTTCCAAGTGTGCTCTAACTGAAGTTTCATAGAGCTGCAACATCACCGTGCAGCTCTTGAACTCAATTCCCCCACTAGCTGTGACCAAAACACCAAGCGCCTTCTTAGCAACTTTGAGGGATCTATGGACATGGATCCCAAGATCCCTCTGTTTATTTTTCAGTAGCATGCAGGTCAGGTTCTCAGAGCTCTCTGACCAAGTTCATTTTCCCTTCATCAGAAAGAATGGTAGTGTTTAGACACTGTCACCACCTTATCAATGGAAAGTAGGGATGGTGTTAAATACTGGTCTTGTCACTAATATCCGTGAACCCAGAAGCTTGGAAGAGAACTTTGAGTTAAAACATTTGGAAAAAAACATTCACAGGAAACCTGAAAAAAAAATTGAGAAATTACTGGAAAAACTCAGCAGGCCAGGCAGCATCAGAGAAAAGCGAAAAAGTCAGTGTAATGGGTCTAAGAACCACGGAAGAATACATGCCAAGACTAATTTCTCTCCTAGTTCTGACACAGGATTTTCGAGCTATAGCATTAACTGTTTCTTTCTCCGCAAAGGCTATCTGACTCACAGTGTTTCCAGAATTTGGAGTAAAAATCTTGCTTTGATTAATCTCTTATTCTGAGTAAAGCCATACTTCAGGACTGAGTTCACTGACTTGGCACTGAGTAATCACAAATGATTTTAGTTTTTTCCCCGTCGCTGATACAATGTGGGTTAACTGGTATAACAGCTTTGTGTTCCGTCGTCAAGTGTAAGCAGCGCCACGAATCAATCCCCAGCATCAGGCTCCAGAGGAAACCACCACGCTGCCTCCACTGGGGTACTCGGCGCCAAAGTCAGCCAAATGTCCGCAACACTTTCTTCATCAGCGCATGTCAACCCATTGTCAAAAAACCAAGTCATTCGCGCCTTAGCAAAACCAACTTTAACATGCACTACAGAAAATCCATCAATGCCGAATAATCGCCGGCTGCCCGTTAACAGAGGGTAGGTGAATGGGCAGGTGTAGCACTTTGGCCGCTTGCAGGGATAATTGTTAGCAGACCATTGGAGTGCCACACTGGAAGGTCGCATCCAACACAGAACAATCAAGGGTGCATGATGCTTTGCTGCAATATTTTCCAGGTGCACGAACATTATAGCTTAGTATTATAGTTTGCTGCTATAATGACAACCGCAGCAACAATTACTAAACCCTAAAATATAGTGGACGCTGACGAGAAATCCTGTCCGGTCCAAATGCAACCCCGATTCCTCCTCGCTGGGATGTGAATATTCCAGCATCTAAGTTGCATACAGTCGGCTAATCATGAAATAACGCTATCATTTGACTTCGCAGATTACAAACCTTGTCAACGTGTATTTCCAGAGAAAAGCGACTGCAACTGACAATCTCACGGGAGGAAAGGTGTTATTTGCGAATGAAAGTTGTCAATTATATGCTATTTTACCGCCTCGGTGCGCACTTACTTGGTCGGTTGCTGAGAGCATCAGCTGTTGCCGAACATCACGGCAGCTCCTCAGTCCGTCTCGCACTGCACAACCTTCATGCTCCCCCCGCCCCCACAGCGGGTCACGTGCGCCCCGGGACCTGTCACTCAGCCGCAACCCTGGCGGGCGGGCCGGCCGGCGTCAGGGGGCATGCGTGGGCGCACGGCACGCCGGGGATTGTAGTCCTCTCGGTGAGAAACGGAGGCTGGAACCACCCTGTCGCGCCTGCGCGGTAATGCTCCTCCCCGCCCACTGCCCTCGACATATGGTCCTTGGGTTAGCAAGCTGTAGTTGGATTAGATCGCATGAGCGGGAGGATGGTTACGTTTTTACAGGGATCAAGAGTAGCAATCTAAAGAGAAAGCAAAACCTGAAAAGATCTTCCCATCAACCTTGCCAATCATTCCCCCATCTTGTTACAGGAACTAAAAGAAAAGCAAAACCTCTCCTTTTGCCTCTTCACTACCCAACATCCAAGAACCCGAACATTATTTCCAGGTGACGGTCTGCAGAACCCCACTAATCACCATCAGCCAATCAGCAAATGTCCCTTTATTCCCACTCTATGCCTCCTGCCAATCAACTAATCCTTTGTCCATGCCGGTACCTTTCCTATAATAACATGGACTCTTGTTAAGCAGCCTCATATGCGACTTCTTGCAAAAGGCCTTCTGAAAATCCAGGTAAACAACATCCACTGACTGATCCTGTCTATCCTGCCTGTTATTCCCTCAAAGAAATCCAACAAATTTGCCCGGCAAGATTTTCCCTTAAGGAAACCATGCTGACTTTGCCCTATTTTATCATGTGCCTCCAAGTACCCCAAAATCACATTCTTAACGATTGAGCACAGCATCTTCTCAAACACTGGCTAACTGACCTGTAATTTCCTTTCTTCTCCCTCCCTCCCTGAAGGCTGGAGTGACATTTTCCAGTCCTCTGAAACCAGGCTAGAATCTATTGATTCTTGAAAGATCATGACTAATGCCTCCACAATCTCTTCAACTACCTTTTTCAGAACCCTGGGGTGTAGTCCATCTGGTCAAGGTGACTTATCTACCCTCAGACTGTTCTCCCTATTAATAAACTGCACTCACTCTGCTTCCTGACACTCTCAAACTTCCGGCATATGGCTAGTGTCTTTCACAGTGAAGACTGATGCAAAATACTTATTGAGTTTGTCTGACATTTCCTTGTCCCCCATTACTACTACTTCAGTGTCATTTTCCAACGGTCCAAAATCTACTCTCTACTTTTACTCTTTATACATCTGAACAAAACTTTGCATATCCTCTTTGATATTATTGGGCAGCTTTCCTCCATATTTCATCTTTTCCCCCTTTATGGCTTTTTTAGTTGCCTTCTGTTGGTTTCATAATCTTCCCAATCCTCTAACTTCTCAATTATTTTTACTCAATTATATGCCCCACTTGTGCTTTTATGTTGGCTTTGTCTTCCCTTGTCAGCCACAGTTGCATTATCCTGGGAATGCAGATCCAGAATTCCTTGAAAGCAGTGTCACAGGTAGACAGGGTTGTAATGAGAGATTTTGGCACATTAGCCTTCATAGATCAAAGTATTGATTACTGCAATTGGGAGGTTAAGTTGAAATTGATTAAGGTGTTTGAAGCAAGAGGTGGAGAGTGAAGAAGTAGAGGCATCTCGGAGAGAAGCCATTATTTTTTAAACTGATTGAGGAAAAGAGGCTAGACTGTGCAGGTGCGTGACGTAGTGCGCAAAAGGTTTTTTTAAAAAAAAGACCGCCAGATACAGCGGCCATTGTCGCAGCAGCCAGCGTCAGAGTGGACTGAGTCAGAGCGGGACGGCTTTGGCTCAACAGGCTTCGGTGTGACCAGGCAGAGGTGGGGGTAGGTTCTGGTAAGTTTTGTTTTGTTTGTTTAGAGTAGAGAGAATGCCAGGTAGGATGTTGGAATGCCCCTCTTGCAGGATGTGGGAAGTTAGAGAGACCTCCGGTGTCCCTGACAACAACACCTGCAAGAAGTGAATCCAGCTGCAGCTCCTAACAAACCACGTTAGGGAACTGGAGCAGGAGCTGGATGACCTCCGGATCATTCGGGAGAATGAGAAGTTTATAAATAGTAGCTACAGGGAGGCAGTTACACCAAAGGAGCAGCTCACCGGTAACTGGGTTACTGTCAGGCGAGAGAAGGGGAAAGGGCAGGCAGAGCATTCCCCTCAACAACAGGTGTACTGATTTGGATACTGCTGGGGGGGTGGGGGGATGACTTACCTGGGACAAGCTGTGGCAGCCGGATCTCTGGCACTGAGTCTGGTTCTGCAGTGCAGAAGGGAGGGAGGAAGAAGAGGAGAGTGGTAGTGATAGGGGACTTGATAGTTAGAGGTACAGACAGGAGGTTCTGTGGTTGTGACAGAGACTCTCGGTTGGTTTGTTGCCTCCCGGGTGCAGGGTCAGGGATGTCTCTGATCGCGTGCACAGCATTCTGAAGTGGGAGGGTGATCAGCCAGTTGTTGTGGTACACATTGGTACCAATGACATAGATAGAAAGAGTCAGGAGGTCCTGAAGAGTGAGTACAGGGAGCTTGGTAGGAAATTGAAAAACAGGACGTCGAGGGTGGTAATCTCAGGATTCCTACCTGTGCCACGTGCCAGAGAGGGCAAGTGTAGGATGCTCTGGAAGATGAACACGTGGCTGAGGAACTGGTGTTGGGGGCAGGGTTTCAGATTTCAGGATCATTGGGACCTCTTCTGGGTCAGGTGGGACCTGTACAAGAGAGACGGGTTACACCTGAACTACAGGGAGACCAATATCCTTGCAGGGAGGTTTGCTAGTGCTGTTCGGGTGGTTAAACTAGATTTTCAGGGGGATGGGAACCAGAGTGCCAGAGCAGATAGTGGAGTGGGGGGTGAAAATAAATTATGTTAAAGTTTCATGCAGTCACAAATAGAAGGTTTGAGTGTGGTGGTAATAATCTTCTGAGGTGTGTCTATTTTAATGCGAGGAGTATTGTGGGGAAGGCTGATGAGCTGAGGGTGTGGATTGACACATGGAATTATGACATTATAGCCATTACTGAAACTTGGCTACAGGAGGGGCAGGACTGGCAGCTCAATGTTCCAGGGTTCCAATGTTTCAGACATGGTAGAGGCTGAGGGATGAAGGGTGGGGGGGGGGGGGTAGTGTTGCTAGTCAGGGAAAATGTTACAGCAGTGCTCAGACAGGACAGATTAGAGGGCTTGTCTACCGAGGCCATATGGGTGGGGCTGAGAAACAGGAAAGGTATGACCACATTAACGGGGTTGTATTATAGACCACCCAATGGTCAGCGAGAATTGGAGGAGCAAATCTGCAGAAAGATAGCAGACAACTGCAGGAAACATAAAGTTGTGATAGTAGGGGATTTTAGTTTTCCGCATATTGATTGGGACTCGCATACTGTTAAAGGTCTAGACAGGTTAGAGTTTATAAAATGTGTCCAGGGAAGTTTTCTAAATCAATATATAGAGGTACCGACCAGAGAGGATGCAATATTAGATCTCCTGTTAGGAAATGAGTTAGGACAAGTGATGGAAGTGTGTGTAGGGGAACACTTTGTTTCCAGTGATCACAACACCATTAGTTTCAACTTGATCATGGATAAAGATAGATCTGGTCCTCAGGTTGAGGTTCTAAACTGGAAAAAGGCCAAATTTGAAGAAGTGAGAAAGGATCTAAATAGTGTGGATTGGGACAGGTTGTTCTCTGGTAAAGATGTCATTGGTAGTGGGAGGCCTTCAAAGGAGAAATTTTGAGAGTGCACAGTTCGTATGTTCCTGTCAGGATTAAAGGCAAAGTGAATAAGGATAAGGAACCTTGGTTCTCTAGGGATATTGGAACTCTGATAAAGAAGAAGAGAGAGATGTATGACATGTATAGGAAACAGGGAGGAAATAAGATGCTTGAGGAGTATAAAAAGAGTAAGAAAGAAATCAGGAGGGCTAAAAGAAGACATGAGGTTGCTTTGGCAGTCACGGTGAAGGATAATCCAAAGAGCTTCTACAGGTATATTAAGAGCAAAAAAAAATAGTAAGGGATAAAATTAGTCCTCTTGAAGATCAGAGTGGTCGGCTATGTATGGAACCAAAAGAAATGGGGGAGATCTTAAATGGGTTTTTGCATCTGTATTTACTAAGGAAACTGGCATGGAGTCAATGGAAATAAGGCAAACAAGTAGTGATGTCATGGAACCTATACAGATTGAAGAGGAGGAGGTGCTTGCTGTCTTGAGGAAAATCACAGTAGATAAATTCCCAGAACCTGACAGAGTATTCCCTCAGACCTTGAAGGAGACTAGTGTTGAAATTGCAGGGGCCTTGGCAGATATATTTAAAATGTCGGTATCTACGGGTGAGGTGCTGGAGGATTGGAGGATAGCTCATGTTGTTCCGTTGTTTAAAAAAGGCTCTGAAAGTAATCCGGGAAATTATAGGCCAGTAAGCTTGACGTCAGTAGTAGGTAAATTGTTGGAAGGAGTACTAAGAGATAGGATCTACAAGTATTTAGATAGACAGGGACTTATTAGGGAGAGTCAACATGGCTTTGTGCATGGTAGGTCATGTTTAACCAACCTATTAGAGTTTTTCAAGGAGGTTGCAAGGAAAGTGGATGAAGGGAAGGCAGTGGATGTTGTCTACATGGACCTTAGTAAGGCCTTTGACAAGGTCCCGCATGGGAGGTTAGTTAGAAAGATTCAATCGCTAGGTATACATGGTGAGATAGTAAACTGGATTAGACATTGGCTCAATGGGAGAAGTCAGAGAGCGGTAGCGAAGGATTGCTTCTCTGAGTGGAGGCCAGTGACTAGTGGTGTGCCACAGGGATCAGTGCAGTGCTGGGTCCATTGTTATTTGTCATCTGTATCAATGATCAGGATGATAATGTGGTAAATTGGATCAGCAAATTTGTTGATGATACAAAGACTGGAGGTGTAATGGACAGTGAGGAAGGTTTTCAAAGCTTGCAAAGGGATTTAGACCAGCTGGAAAAATGGGCTGAAAAATGGCAGATGGAGTTTAATGCAGACAAGTGTGAGGTATTGCACTTCAGAAGGTCAAACCAAGGTATAACATACAAGGTAAATGGTAGGACACTGAGGAGTGCAGTAGAACACAGGGAACTAGGAATACAGATACAAAATTCCCTAAAAGTGGCATCACAGGTAGATAGGGTAGTAAAGAGAGCTTTTGGTACATTGGCCTTTATAAATCAAAGTATGAGTATAAGAGTTGGAATGTTATGGTGACATTGTATATGGCATTGGTGAGGCCGAATTTGGAGTATTGTGTGCAGTTTTGGTCACCAACTTACAGGAGGGATATTAATAAGGTTGAAAGAATGCAGAGAAGGTTTACAAGGATGTTGCCGGAGCTTGAGAAACTGAGTTACCGAGAAAGGTTGAATAGGTTAGGACTTTATTCCCTGGGGCATAGAAGAATGAGGGGAGATTTGATAGAGGTGTATAAAATTATGATGGGTATAGACAGAGTGAATGCAAGCAGGTTTGTTCCACTGAGGCTAGGGGAGAAACAAACCAGAGGACATGGGTTAAGGGTGAAGGGGGAAAAGTTTAAAGGGAACATTGGGGGGGGGGGGGCTTCTTCACACAGAGAGTGGTGGGAATGTGGAATGAGCTGCCAGATGAAGGGTAAATGTGGGCTCACTTTTAACATTTAAGAAAAACTTGGACAGGTGAATGGATGAGAGGGGTATGAATGGATATGGTCCAGGTGCAGGTCAGTGGGACTAGGCAGAAAAATGGTTCGGCACAGCCAAGAAGGGCCAGAAGGCCTGTTTCTGTGCTGTAATGTAATGTTCTATGTCAGCGAAACCTAATTTGAAGTATTGTGTGCAGTTCTGGTCACCAATCTACAAGAAAGGTATTAATAAGTTTGAAAGAGTACAGAGAACATTTACAAATGGAAAGGAGAGAAAACCAGCTAGTTTTCGTAAGGGCAGAGATGGACAGAACAAAGGGAACAATGAGACCAAACAAATAAATATAGCAGTCGGATAGGATGAGAGTGGGATTTGAGGACCTGAATTACAGGGAAAGGTTGAATAGGTTAGGACTTTATTCCCTGGAGCTAATAATAATGCCATAGGATGTGCCCATCAAAAGAAAATAAAGAAAATCAGAGTCAAATTATGTCAGACAGAACTGAGTTCCTCCAGCACTTTGTGTGTTACTTGAGATTTCCTGCATCTGTGTTCTTGATGTCGGATAGAAATGGCCAATACTGGATACAAACGGTGAGTTAGCAAACTTTGAAAAACTTGATAATGTACAGAACTCTGCACGTGTCCAAACAGCTTGGCCCTGCAGCTTGCATTGAGCCTTCTAAAAGTGTGGGAGACTGCAGGGAGGTCAGAACAGGTGTGGGATGTGGAATTAAAGT
This sequence comes from Hemitrygon akajei, assembly GCF_048418815.1. Lineage (NCBI taxonomy): Eukaryota > Metazoa > Chordata > Chondrichthyes > Myliobatiformes > Dasyatidae > Hemitrygon > Hemitrygon akajei. The sequence continues at coordinate 12,676,787 of NC_133140.1, read as the reverse complement.
CACGAGCAACCAGCACAACGTCACTCCCTCTCACTGAAGGTTGTTGCTCCATAAGGCACCGAGTGCAGCATCTCATTTTGATGAAGATTGAGTGAACCACTGCTTCACTTTGTTACGTACCCCGTAACTGGGTCACTTACCAGCAAAGATAGAGAGGTCCGTTGAAGTCTGATGGTACTATTTTTAACAGTGTTTAATAATAAAAATACACAAAATAATATCAAGTCAAACTTACAGATAATATACGTCGTCAATACTAAATCTAAAAGCGCGGGTCTAATAGTAATCAATAAGAAATAGCTCTATCGTTGTCTAGGGGATAATGTATTGTCTGATGGAAATATAAAAGTCACTGTAGTTCATTCAAGCTGCAGCTTTTGGGTTGGAGAGAAAGACGGGTTAAAACTTGCCCATTCCTTTTATGATGTCAATCCTTCGAGAGTCGTTGGGAGTTGATTTCCCCGTTGTTAGCTAAAAACCGTTCTGCCGTGGTACAGGACCCACCAATTCCGGGGCAAATGGAAAAGGATGCACGTGGCCTTCCACTGGATTTTGCTATTACGGGATCGTTAGCGTTTCTTCTGGTGCGTCTGAGGGGCTGTTCCCACAGACCCTCTTTTTATCCTGACTCACAGGGTCTCAGGTGTCAATCAGGTTGGGATGATGCAATCCCTCCACCAATCTCCCCCTCGGTTCATTGCCTGGGGCTTCGATGCATAGTACAGGATGCAATACACAAGTCCGTCTCCAAGAGACAATAGCCGGTATCAATGGGTCCGCCTTTCGGAGGCCAGGACACATTCCAACTCTTTGTGGACTCTGCATGTCTTTCTCGCATTTCCTGGGTCTCCTGAACTGACTTAATAGTGATTTTGCGATTCTCACAAAGGAGGGGGGCTACCCCGCACCCTTCGGCCACTCAGAGCTGTGGCACATTCGTAACACCCCCTTTCTTCAAAGCGTTTTCACCAGCGGTGAAAACAAAGTAGTACAGAGTCTTACAGGATTTTAGAATCTAACACAATACAAAAGCTTTTCCTTTTCACTACAGAGTAATACAGTTATACATTCAACTCAGCATCTAGATGGTTACCAATTACAATTGTCACTTCCTTTAATACCTTAACATCTTGTACCCTACTAAAGTCTTGTAGCATCAGACTCCAATTTAGTAACCACCTATTTTTTTTTCTTCAGCAAACAAAACTAAAGAGTTGTGATCTTAAGCTTACGTGTATACTACAAAAGTTCATGCAAATACTAATCGTTATGTTGCTTTCAAACTTAACAGGCAGGCTTCCATGGGGTTTGTCTTTTATTATTCACAGGCTTTGTCAAAATCCCTTAAAACCGGTTTCTGCTATTTAAAAATGGCATCCCCATTAACCCTCGTCTCTTTTCCGGTTAGTTCCCACGTGGGGAGCTTGGGTACCCTGGCGAAATAGGCTTTCGCCCGCTTCTTTCATAGGAGTTATTTTATTAACACTGTGTCCCAAACTTAGACCATCTTCTGAATTTCCACCCAATTCTTTAATTTTACACAAGTTGCTAGCTTTCTCTTCAGGACCCTTCAGACTATTAGTTTTCAGTTCGAACTCTTTGTTCAAGCAGCATTTCAAATTCTGCCTTTTCACACCACACTCTGGAATAACAATAGCCTGGGGGGCCCCGTCATCTTCCAACTCAACCTGTAAGCGATCCGCCGGTTTTAAATTTTCTTCATTCGATTTGGGAACTACATATTTCCCGTTTCCTTCAATGATAATACTCATCTCCCCACTTTTGATCTCCGCATTAACTTTTAACATACCTTCGAGCACAAACACCTGGGAACTCTCACTTCCCACTATTACCAAGGTTAACCCTTTCTTCGCTGAACCAAGTTGGGAGTTGATTTCCCTGTTGTTAGCTAAAAACCATTCTGCCGTGGTACAGGGCCCACCAATTCCGGGGCAAACGGAAAAGGACACACGTGGCCTTCCACTGGTTTTTGCTATTACGGGATCGTTAGCGTTTCTTCTAGTGCATCTGAGGGGCTGTTCCCACAGACCCTCTTTTTATCCTGACTCACAGGGTCTCAGGTGTCAATCAGGTTGGGATGATGCAATCCCTCCACCAACCTCCCCCTCGGTTCATTGCCTGGGGCTTCGATGCATAGTACAGGATGCAATACACAAGTCCATCTCCAAGAGACAATAGCCGGTATCAATGGGTCCGCCTTTCGGAGGCCAGGACACATTCCAACTCTTTGTGGATTCTGCATGTCTTTCTCTCATTTCCTGTGTCTCCTGAATTGACTCAATAGTGATCTTGCGATTCTCACAAAGGAGGGGGCTACCCCGCACCCTTCGGCCCCTCAGAGCTGTGGCACATTTGTAACAACTTGTAAATCATAAACATGAGAAATTCTGCTGATGCTGCAAATCCAATTCAACAAAACACAAAGTGCACTGCAGATGCTGTGGTCAAATCAAGACGTACAAAAAACCTGGATGAACCCAGCAGGTCGGGCAGCATCCGTTGAAAGAAGCAGTCAACGTTTCGGGTCGAGACTCTTCGTCAGGACTAAAGACGGAGGGGGCAGGGGCCCTATAAAGAAGGTGGGGAGAGGGTGGAAAACCAATCAGAGGAAAGAGCAAGGAGTGGGGGAGGGGATAGGCAGGAGAGGTGAAGAAGGAATCTAAGGGGAAAGCACTATGGGTAGTAGAAGAAGGCAGAGTCATGAGAGGTGACAGGCAGCTAGAAGAGGAGACAGAGTGAAGGTGGGATGGGGGAAGGGAGAGGGAGGGAATTTCCAGAAGTTGGAGAATTCGATGTTGGAGATGACCCCAACAGACTCACAGGTGTAGCACTTACGCTTGCAGGGATCCCTCACCCGCATCTCCTCCATTTCCTGCACTTCAGCCCTCACCCCATCCTCCCGTCACCACAACAGGGACTGTGTCCCCCTTGTCCTCACCTATCACCCCACCAGCCTCCGGATCCATCATATTATCCTCCGCAACTTCCGCCACCTTCAACAGGACCCCACCACAAACGACATCTTCCCCTCTCTACCCCTCTCTACTTTTCGCAGGGATCGTTCCCTCCGCGACTGCCTGGTCCATACGTCCCTCCCCAAAGATCTCCCACCTGGTACTTATCCCTGCAAGCGTAAGTGCTACACCTGTCCCTACACCTCATCTCTGTTCAGGGCCCCAAACAGTCCTTCCAGGTGAGGCAACACTTCACTTCTGAGTCTGTTGGGGTAATCTATTGCATCCGGTGCTCCCTCCTCTACATCAGCGAGACCCGGCGCAGATTGGGGGACTGCTTCATCGAGCACCTACAGGATCTCCTGGTTGCCACTCACTTCAACTCTCCTTCACATTCCCATTGGGATATAGATAGATAGATAGATAGATACTTTATTCATCCCCATGGGGAAATTCAACTTTTTTCCAATGTCCCATACACTTGTTGTAGCAAAACTAATTACATACAATACTTAACTCAGTAAAAAATATGATATGCATCTAAATCACTATCTCAAAAAGCATTAATAATAGCTTTTAAAAAGTTCTTAAGTCCTGGCGGTTGAATTGTAAAGCCTAATGGCATTGGGGAGTATTGACCTCTTCATCCTGTCTGAGGAGCATTGCATCGATAGTAACCTGTCGCTGAAACTGCTTCTCTGTCTCTGGATGGTGCTATGTAGAGGATGTTCAGAGTTATCCATAATTGACCGTAGCCTACTCAGCACCCTTCGCTCAGCTACCGATGTTAAACTCTCCAGTACTTTGCCCACGACAGAGCCCGCCTTCCTTACCAGCTTATTAAGACGTGAGGCGTCCCTCTTCTTAATGCTTCCTCCCCAACACGCCACTACAAAGAAGAGGGCGCTCTCCACAGCTGACCTATAGAACATCTTCAGCATCTCACTACAGACATTGAATGACGCCAACCTTCTAAGGAAGTACAGTCGCCTCTGTGCCTTCCTGCACGAGGCATCTGTGTTGGCAGTCCAGTCTAGCTTCTCGTCTAACTGTACTCCCAGATACTTGTAGGTCTTAACCTGCTCCACACATTCTCCATTAATGACCACTGGCTCCATATGAGGCCTAGATCTCCTAAAGTCCACCACCATCTCCTTGGTCTTGGTGATATTGAGACGCAGGTAGTTTGAGTTGCACCATATCACAAAGTCCTGTATCAGTTTCCTATACTCCTCCTCCTGTCCATTCCTGACACACCCCACTATGGCCGTGTCATCAGCGAACTTCTGCACATGGCAGGACTCCGAGTTATATTGGAAGTCCGATGTGTACAGGGTGAACAGGACCGTCCCCTGCGGCGCTCCTGTGCTGCTGACCACCGTGTCAGACCTACAGTCTCCCAACCGCACATACTGAGGTCTATCTGTCAAGTAGTCCACTATCCAATCCACCATGTGAGAGTCTACTCCCATCTCCGTTAGTTTGTGCCTTAAGATCTTGGGCTGGATGGTGTTAAAGGCACTAGAGAAGTCAAGGAATGTAATCCTCACAGCACAACTGACCCCATCTAGGTGAGAGAGTGATTTGTGCAGCAAATACGTGATAGCATCCTCCACTCCCACCTTCTCCTTATACGCAAACTGAAGAGGATCCTGGGCGTGCCTGGTTTGTGGCCTCAGATTCTGTATTATCAGCCGCTCCATGGTCTTCATCACGTGCGACGTCAAGGCAACAGGTCTGAAGTCATTCAACTCCTTTGGTTGTGGTTTCTTCGGTACCGGGACAATACAGGATGTTTTCCACTGTCTGGGTACTCTTCTCTGCTCCAGGCTCATGTTGAAGATGCGCTGTAGTGGTTCTCCCAGCTCAGTCGCACAGGCCCTCAGTAATCGTGGGGAAACTCCATCCGGTCCAGCCGTCTTGCTGGTACAGATCTTCCTCAGTTGACCTTCCACCTGTGCAGCCGTAATCCTGGGCGTGGGCAAGGTCTCCTGTGAGTGGCTATTTTCCTGTCAGGATTTCTGCGGTGAGGATGAGATTGAGCTGTCGAACCTGTTGAAGAAGTTGTTCAGCTGGTTCACTTTCTCCACATCTCCACTTATGTTTGCCCCCCGCTTTGCACCGCATCCAGTGATGATCTTCATCCCATCCCACACCTCCTTCATGCTTTTTTTCTGCAGCTTTTGTTCTAGCTTCCTCCTATACTGCTCCTTTGCCCCCCTTATCTGTACTCTGAGTTCCTTCTGAACTCTTAAGCTCCAACCGATCACCATCTTTAAAGGCCCTCTTCTTCTGGTTTAGGAGGCCTTTGATGTGACTAGTGATCCATACATGGCCTCCTCTACTGCCATGATGAGGCCTAACTTCGGTTAGAGGAACAACATCTCATATACCGTCTGTGTAGTCTCCAGCCCCTTGGTATGAACATCGAATTCTCCAACTTCTGGTAATTCCCTCCCTCTTCCTTCCCCCATCCCACCTTCACTCTGTCTCCTCTTCTAGCTGCCTGTCACCTCTCTCATGATTCTGCCTTCTTCTACTACACATAGTGCTTTCCCCTTACATTCCTTCTTCACCTCTCCTGCCTATCCCCTCCCCCACCCCGACCTTTCCTCTGATTGGTTTTCCACCCTTTCCCCACCTTCTTAATAGGGCCCCTGCCCCCTCCTTCTTTAGTCCTGACGAAGGGTTTCGACCCGAAACGTTGACTGCTTCTTTCAACAGATGCTGCCCGACCTGCTGGGTTCATCCAGCTTTTTTGTACATCTCAATTCAACAAAATACTGGAGGAACTCAGCAGGTCAGGCAGCATCTAAGGAAATGAGTAAACAGTCCATGTCTCAGGCTGAGACCCTTCTTTGGGACTGGACAGGAAGGGGGAAGATACCAGAATAAAAATGTGGGGGGATGGGAAGGAGGATAGCTGGAAGGTGATGGGTGAAGCCAGATGGTTGGAAACGTGCTGGAGAAGAAGGAATCTGATAGGAGAGGAGAGTGGACCACAGGAGATAGGGAAGGAGGAGGGGACCCAGGAGAAGTGATAGGCAGATGAGAAGAGGTAAGAGGCCCAAGTGGGAATAGAACAAAAGGGGAGAGGGAGGAAAATTGATATTCATGCCATCAGGTTGGAGATTACACAAACTGAAAATGAGGTGTTGCTTCTCCACACTGAGCGTGGCCTCATCATGGCACGAGGAACATGGACTGACATGTCAGAATGGGAATATGAATCAAAATGTAAATGTCTGGCCACTCGGAATTTCTGCTTTTGGCTGATGGACTGGACGTGCATGAGGAAGCTGTGTCCCAATTTACAACAGGTCTTACCAGTGTAGAGGAGGCCGCACTGGGAGCACCCAGCATATTCACAGGTGAAGTGTTGCCTCGACTGGTAGGACTGCTTGTAGCCCTGAATGGAGGTGAGAGAATAGGTGAATGGGCACTTAGGCCACTTACAGGGGTAAGTGCCAGGAGGGAGAATAGTGAGGAGGGATGAGTGGTCAGGGAATTGCAGGAGGAATGATCACTGCAGAATCTGGGGGGGGGGGGGGTGAAGATATGTTTGATGGGAAGATCTCTTTGGAGATGACAGAAGTTGTGGAGGATGATGTGTTGGACGTGAAGGCTCACGGGGTGGTAAGTAAGGACATGAGGAACTCTATTATTGTTAAGGCAGCGGGGAGATGGGATGTTCAGGAAATGGAGGAGATGCAGCTGAGGGTAGTATCAATAGTGGAGGGAGGGAACCCTTGTCCTTTAAAAAAGGAGGACATCTTGGGAAAAAATGCAGTGAAGACAAAGCAGCTGAGAAAAGAGAATAGAATTTTTACAGGAGACTAGGTAGGAAGAGGTATAGTCAAGATAACGGTGGGAATCAGTAGGTTTATAAAAGCTATCGGTAGACAGCTTGTGCCCAGAGTTGGAAATAGAAAGGGAAAAGAAATGTCAGAAATAGACTGAATTTAAAGGCAGGGGAAAATTAGAGGCGAAGTTGATGAAATTGACTGTCTCAGCATGGGTGCATGAAGCAGCACCAATGCAGTCATCAATGTGATGGAGGAAGAGTTGAGGAGCATTATAGGGAAGGTTAGAAACATAGACTGTTGTACATAGTCAGCAAAAAGGCAGGCACAGCTAGGGCTCACCTTGAGTCTGGAGAAAATGGGAGGAGCTGAAGGAAAAATGGAGGGCGAGGACTATTCTGCCAGATGGAGGAGGGTGGTGGTGGAGGGGAACTGGTTGGTTCTTTTATTGAGAAAGAAGCAGAGAGCTTTAAGGCCTAGTTGTTAGGAACAGGGACTGGACATCTGTGGTGAAAATGAGGCAGTTGGGGCCAGTGAATTGAAAGTCACTGAGTAGATCAAGAGCACGTTGGTGGAAAGGAACTGAGCCAAGGGGTTAGAATAGAGTTGAATGAGGACATAAGTTCAGTGGGGCAGGAGCAGGCTTCTCCTGCAAAAATTGAATCCAATTTACTACCTCATACTGAATGCCAAGTGATTGAACCTTCTTGTCCAACCTCCCAAGTAGAACCGTATCAAGGCCTTTCATAAAGAGAAACCTTGTTTATCCTGCCTGCTGAATTATCGACTCCCATCCAATCTTCACAAAGGCTGCCTGGCCTGCTGAGTATTTCCAGCATTTTCTGCTCTTATTAGAGAATTATTGGGAATGTGAAATTCTCAACCTTCTTGATTTCATCAAGTTTGATATAGACAGGACCATGTGCAGTACCATCATTCCTGGTTAATGATTAGGCCTTTTCTTCTGCTGATATTGAGGGAAAGGTCTGGACACCATGTCAGTTGGTTCTCTATCTCTTTCCTGCACTCCAACTCATTATTATTTGAGATATTGCCCACTGCCGTGGTATCATCAGTAAACGTGTACATGGAGTTAGTGTGGAATCTGGCCAGGCAGTTGTGAGTGTACAGGAGTAAAGTACTGGCTGAGGACACAGCCTTGCAAAACGTCAGTCTTGAGAACAATTGTGGCTGAGGTGTTGCTGCCTATCCTTAACGATTGTGTTATGCTGGCCATGAAATCAAGGATCTAATTGAAAAGGGAGGTGTAGAGTCCCAGGTCTAAGAGTTTGGTGATAGTTTGATTGGAGTTATGGAGCTAAAAGCAGAGCTTTAGTTAGTATTTAATAGTGTAACATAGGTGTCTTTGTAGTCCAGATGCTCCAGAGAGGAATGTCGAGTCAGGGAGATGGTGTCAACTATAGATGTGTTGCGAAGATAGTGTACTTCTAGACGCACCTATTACAGAAACCAAAATAAAAGAGGCTATTTTTTCAATGAATTCAGGTAAAGCCCCTGGTCCGGATGGTTATACTGCAGAATTTTTTTAAAATCTTTTTCCTCTATACTCTCTCCTTGGCTTTGTAAAATTTTTAAAGATGTGTTAACTGTAGGTAAATTGCCACAATCTTTTTATGATGCCTCTATTTCTCTAATTCTTAAAAAAGATAAAGACCCCACTGAATGTGCATCCTATCGGCCCATATCCTTGCTGAATACGGACTTTAAGATTTTTAGTAAAATTTTGGCCACTAGATTAGAAAATAAATTACCTCGAATTATCTCTGAAGATCAGACTGGATTTATTAAAAATCGTTATTCATCTTTTAACATCAGAAAATTGATTAATATTATTTATACTCCTTCATCCAAAATACCAGAATGTGTCATTTCTTTAGATGCTGAAAAAGCATTTAATAGAATTGAATGGCCATATTTATTTAATACGTTGCAGCATTTTAATTTTAGTTCGAAATTTATATCATGGATTAAGTTAATATATTATAAACCTTTAGCTTTGGTTTTCACCAATAATCAAAGATCTCCTTTTTTTCAGTTATTCCGTGGCACGAGGCAAGGCTGTCCTTTAAGTCCTTTACTATTTGACATTGTTTTGGAACTTTTAGCTATCGCCATTCGTGAATCACCTAATATTTTGGGTATTACCTGTGGGGAAGGGACTTAATAAGTTATCATTATATGCTGATGATTTGTTACTATACATATCTGACCCTGAGAGATCTATTCCTGCTATCTTGTCCTTGCTTGCTCAGTTTAGTAGCTTTTCTGGTTACAATCTGAAATTTAATAAGAGTGAATTATTTCCATTAAATATGCAAGTTCCAATTTATAAACACTTACCATTTAAAGTTGTCACAGATCATTTTACTTATTTGGGTATTAAAATTACCAAGAAACATAAGGATTTATTTAAAGTTAATTTTTTTACCTTTAATTGACCAAATTAAGCAACTTGTTACCAGGTGGTCCCCATTATCTTTGTCATTGGTTGGTCAAATTAATGCTATTAAGATGATAGTGTTACCCAAAATTTTATATTTATTCCAAGCACTACCAATTTTTATTCCTAAATCTTTTTTTGATATTATTGACTCTAAAATATCTTCGTATCTGTGGCAGAATAAAAATCCTAGACTAAGCAAAAAATATTTACAGAAGCCTAAGAAGGAGGGTGGTTTGGCTTTGCCAAACCTGAGATTTTACTATTGGGCAGTCAATATTCGATATTTAATATTTTGGACACAAGAATCGACTATAGCAGCTTGTCCACAATGGGTAAATTTGGAATGTAAATCTGTACAAGACTTTTCATTGTTTTCAATGTTAGGATCTTCACTTCCTTTTTCTTTATCCAAATTGAATAAACAGATAACTAATCCCATAGTTAAACATACATTGCAAATATGGTTTCAATTTCGTAAATTTTTTGGCTTGGATAAGTTTATCTTATCAAGCCCTATTATATCTAACTTTTTTTTCGACCCTCTTTTATGGATCAAGCCTTTGTATTATAGAAAACAAAAAGTATAACATGTTTTCGTGATCTATTTTTAGATAATAGTTTTGTCCTTTGAACAGCTATCTAATAAATATAATTTACCTAAAACTCTTTTTTTTAGATATTTGCAAGTTAGAAATTTCTTGAATAATATGTTACAGTCTTTTCCGAAATTATGTCCAATGGACATTACAGAAAAAATTTAACTCTGAATCCTTGCCAGAAGGGTTTAGTAGCCATCATATATAATATGATCATGAAAATACAGCCAGAAGTATCAGAAAAAATTAAGGAATGGGAAAAAGAACTTCACTGTCTTATACCCACTGAGCAGTGGGAGAAAATTTTACAATTAGTCAATTCCTCTTCTATTTGTGCTAAACATGCCCTAATACAATTTAAGGTTGTACATAGGGCTCACATGTCCAAGGATAAACTTGCTCGATTTTACTCTCATGTTAATCCAACCTGTGACAGATGTCATTCTGAAGTAGCTTCATTGACCCACATGTTTTGGTCTTGCCCTTGTTTGCAAAATTATTGGAAAGATATTTTTGGTATTATTTCAACAGTTCTGAATATCAAATTGCAACCACATCCTATTACTGCAATTTTCGGTTTACCAATGGTGGATAACGGTTGTTTATCCCCCTCAGCTCGGTGGATGATTGCATTTGTTACATTAATGGCTAGAAGATCTATCCTATTGAATTGGAAAGAAACTAATCCTCCAAATATATTTCAGTGGTTTTCTCAAACTATCTCTTGTTTGAGCTTAGAAAAAATTAGAAGTGTTGTCTTTGATTCTTCAGTTAAATTTGAAGAAACTTGGAGACCATTTATCCAACATTTTCATATCAATTAAACTGACTTTTCCTAAACCTTACTTCTATTATCCTTCATTATTTGGATGGAGGTGCGGAGTTATTGACGCTACTGTGTATATTTGACATAATGCAATGGCCCATGTTGGTTAGGTTTTTTTTTCTTTTTTGGGTTTTTTTTGTTTTTCTTCTTATTTACTCCCTTTTTTTCATAATTACTATGAGTTTAGGAGGTTTTTATATATGGATTATCATCTATATGAATGTATACTTAACCTATTAATTATGTACTTTCAAACTGTATTCATGTTTGTTTAAAATTAATAAAAAGATTTAAAAAGAAAAGATGTGTTGCAGCAGTAAGCAAACTGCAATGGGTCAATTTTGTCTGGAAAGCTGGAGTTACTGTGTGCCATGACCAGCCTCTTGAAGCAATTCCATAATAGTGGATGTCAGAGCCACTGGCCAGTGGTCATTAAGGCACATGGTATTAACGTCATCTCTGACTCAGGTTCTCCCTCTCTCCCCAACCCCTTCACTCCCCTACCCCCTCTCTCCCCACCTCCCTCACTACCCATCTCCTTCTCATCCCCTCAACCTCTTATCTTTCTACCCCCTTTCCCCTCTTCCTCCCTCTCGCCCCCTTCCCTCTCTCCCCACTCTCACCCTCTCCCTCCATTCTCTCACTCTTACCCACTTCCTCTCTCCCCTTCCCTCTCTCCTATTCCTCTCTCCCCCTTCCATTCCCTCTCTCCCCCCCGCCACTCTCCCCAGCTGTCACTCTCACTCCCACCTCTCTCCCCTTCTCCCCTGGAGCAGTGAAGCTTTTGACTATATACCCTGTCTCTGCCTCTCTTAATTTTATAAACTTTGATCAGGTTACTCTTCATCCCCCAACATCACAGAGAAAAAAAATCCAGATTTTTTTTGGACACTACAGCACAGAACAGGCCCTTCGGCTCACGACGCAGCACTGACCTCTTAACCTACTCCAAGATCAATCTAACATAACCATACATTTTTCTATCATCCAAAAGCCTACCTCAGAGTTTCTTTAATGTCCCTAACGATTCTGCATTTACCACCACTCGTGGCAGGATGTTCCATGCACCCAGCACTCTCTGTGTAAAAAAACATTTCTCTGACATCCCCCTGTTCCTTCCTCCAATCACTTTAAAATTATGCTCATTTATATTAGCCATTTCCACCCTGGGGAAAAGTCTCTCGCTATCCACGCGATCAATGCCTCTCATCATCTTGTACACCTCTATCAGGTCACGTCTCATCCTCCTTTGATCCAAAAAGAAAAACCTTAGCTTGCTCACCCTGTCCTCATAAGACACGCTTTCTAATCCAAGCCATACCTCTCCTACATCCTCTCCAGACCTCCATATTATTCCTATGATGCAGCAAACAGAACTACAGCTCCAAATACGGCCTATTCAAAGTTACATTCAATGCCTTCCCATCTTTTGTACTCAACACCCCAAATGATAAAGTATCCCATATGTCCTTGTTACTACCTGTGTTGTTAGCATCAGCAAGCTATGGACTTCCACCCAAGAACCGTCCGTGCATCCATGCTCCTAAGTGTCCCCATATTTACTGTATTCTGTCTGAAAACAGTACACTACCCTGTTACATTTGACCTCCAAAAGTGAACACCTCACCAGCTCTATAAAATCCTAGTTAGACCAGACTGGAATATTGTTTTCAGTTCTGGTCACCTCCTTATAGGAAGAATGGGAAAACTTTAGAGAGGGTGCAGAGGAGATTTACCAGGATGCTGCCTGGATCAGAGAGGGTGCAGAGGAGATTCACCAGGATGCTGTCTGGATCAGAGAGGGTGCAGAGGGGATTTACCAGGATGCTGTCTGGATCAGAGAGGGTGCAGAGGAGATTCACCAGGATGCTGTCTGGATCAGAGAGGGTGCAGAGGGGATTTACCAGGATGCTGTCTGGATCAGAGAGGGTGCAGAGGGGATTTACCAGGATGCTGTCTGGATCAGAGAGGGTGCAGAGGGGATTTACCAGGATGCTGTCTGGATCAGAGAGGGTGCAGAGGGGATTTACCAGGATGCTGTCTGGATCAGAGAGGGTGCAGAGGGGATTTACCAGGATGCTGTCTGGATCAGAGAGGGTGCAGAGGAGATTCACCAGGATGCTGTCTGGATCAGAGAGGGTGCAGAGGGGATTTACCAGGATGCTGTCTGGATCAGAGAGGGTGCAGAGGGGATTTACCAGGATGCTGTCTGGATCAGAGAGGGTGCAGAGGGGATTTACCAGGATGCTGTCTGGATCAGAGAGGGTGCAGAGGGGATTTACCAGGATGCTGTCTGGATCAGAGAGGGTGCAGAGGGGATTTACCAGGATGCTGTCTGGATCAGAGAGGGTGCAGAGGGGATTTACCAGGATGCTGTCTGGATCAGAGAGGGTGCAGAGGGGATTTACCAGGATGCTGTCTGGATCAGAGAGGGTGCAGAGGGGATTTACCAGGATGCTGTCTGGATCAGAGAGGGTGCAGAGGGGATTTACCAGGATGCTGTCTGGATCAGAGAGGGTGCAGAGGGGATTTACCAGGATGCTGTCTGGATCAGAGAGGGTGCAGAGGGGATTTACCAGGATGCTGTCTGGATCAGAGAGAGTGCAGAGGGGATTTACCAGGATGCTGTCTGGATCAGAGAGGGTGCAGAGGGGATTTACCAGGATGCTGTCTGGATCAGAGAGGGTGCAGAGGGGATTTACCAGGATGCTGTCTGGATCAGAGAGGGTGCAGAGGGGATTTACCAGGATGCTGTCTGGATCAGAGAGGGTGCAGAGGGGATTTACCAGGATGCTGTCTGGATCAGAGAGGGTGCAGAGGGGATTTACCAGGATGCTGTCTGGATCAGAGAGGGTGCAGAGGGGATTTACCAGGATGCTGTCTGGATCAGAGAGGGTGCGGAGGGGATTTACCAGGATGCTGTCTGGATCAGAGAGGGTGCAGAGGGGATTTACCAGGATGCTGTCTGGATCAGAGAGGGTGCAGAGGGGATTTACCAGGATGCTGTCTGGATCAGAGAGGGTGCAGAGGGGATTTACCAGGATGCTGTCTGGATCAGAGAGAGTGCAGAGGGGATTTACCAGGATGCTGTCTGGATCAGAGAGGGTGCAGAGGGGATTTACCAGGATGCTGTCTGGATCAGAGAGGGTGCAGAGGGGATTTACCAGGATGCTGTCTGGATCAGAGAGGGTGCAGAGGGGATTTACCAGGATGCTGTCTGGATCAGAGAGGGTGCAGAGGGGATTTACCAGGATGCTGTCTGGATCAGAGAGGGTGCAGAGGGGATTTACCAGGATGCTGTCTGGATCAGAGAGGGTGCAGAGGGGATTTACCAGGATGCTGTCTGGATCAGAGAGGGTGCGGAGGGGATTTACCAGGATGCTGTCTGGATCAGAGAGGGTGCAGAGGGGATTTACCAGGATGCTATCTGGATCAGAGAGGGTGCAGAGGGGATTCACCAGGATGCTATCTGGATCAGAGAGGGTGCGGAGGGGATTCACCAGGATGCTGTCTGGATCAGAGAGGGTGCGGAGGGGATTCACCAGGATGCTGCCTGGATCAGAGAGGGTGCGGAGGGGATTCACCAGGATGCTGTCTGGAACAGAGAGGGTGCGGAGGGGATTCACCAGGGTGCTGCCTGGATCAGAGAGGGTGCGGAGGGGATTCACCAGGATGCTGCCTGGATCAGAGAGGGTGCAGAGGGGATTTACCAGGATGCTGCCTGGATCAGAGAGGGTGCAGAGGGGATTCACCAGGATGCTGCCTGGATCAGAGAGGGTGCAGAGGGGATTCACCAGGGTGCTGCCTGGATCAGAGAGGGTGCAGAGGGGATTCACCAGGATGCTGTCTGAACCAGAGAGGGTGCAGAGGGGATTTACCAGGATGCTGCCTGGATCAGAGAGGGTGCAGAGGGGATTTACCAGGATGCTGCCTGGATCAGAGAGGGTGCAGAGGGGATTCACCAGGATGCTGTCTGAACCAGAGAACATGCCTTATGAGGACAGGTTGAGCGAGCTAGTGCTTTTCTCTTTGGAATGAAGGAGAATGAGAAGAGTCTTAATAGAGGGGTATGAGATGATGAGAGGCTTGAATCGAGAGGTTAGCCGAGGACTCCCAATGCAGAAATAGCTAATACAAGGGATGTAATTTTAAGGAGATTGGAGGGAAGTATAGAGGGATGTTAGAGGTAAGATTTTTTACACAGAGAGTGAAGGGTCCATAGAGTGCTCTGCCAGGGGTGGTGGTACAGGCAGAAACATTATTGACACACACTCATTGATTTAGGAACAGCTTGTTCCCCTCTGTCATCAGATTTCTAGATGGTCCATGAACCCGTGAGCACTAATACATTTTTTTAAATATGAGGAAACAGAGTTCTCCTCTACAGCAAAGGGACATCTACATTATTTATTTTACTTTGGAACTTGGTCGTTTCTATGTCTTGCATCTTGTCAAGCTTACTAATGAGCTTGTGATAAGAAAGGAGGGCTGGAAAGTTTTAAGGCATAAGACATAGGATGAGAATTGGGCCATTTGGCCCATCAAGTCTGCTCCACTATTCCATCGTAGCCGATTTATTATTTCTCTCATCCGAATTCTCCTGCCTTCTCCCCGTAACCTTTGACACCATTATTCATCAAGAATTTATCACCTCTGCTTTAAATACACACAATGACTTGTCCTCGACAGCCACCTGGGGCAATGAATTCCACAGATTCACCACCCTCTGGTTAAAGCAATTCCTCCTCCTCTCTGTTCTAAAAGATGTCCTTGTATTCTGAAGCTGTACCCATAGGCTCTAGACTTCCACCACTACAGGAAACATCCTCTCCACATCCACGCCATCTAGGCCTTTCAATATTTGATAAGTTTCAATGAGATCCCCTTTCATTCTTCTAAACTCCAATGAGTACAGGCCCAGAACCATCAAATGCTCCTCGTACATTAACCCTTTCATTCCTGGGATGATTAATGCTGTCATGCTTCCTCTCTTAATCATATATCACCTCCTTCTCCACATATGATGAAAGCTTACATCTCTGGCTTGGCTCTCTGTGCCTGTGCCTGCTGTTTGTACAAGCTTTCCAGTTAATCCCGTTTCTTGACATCTCCTCCGTCCTCCGCAGCTCTTTCCCCTGCAAAATCTGTACAATTTCCTCCAACTTTGCCAGTATAAAAGAAAATTGCCCAAAGTCCACTTCCAATGTCTTCTCAAATCCTGAATGGGCTTTGTGCAGTGATCTGGCAAAGGATTCACAATGGAATTGGTTGCATGTGCCACTATTGGTTTGGTGTGGCAGGAAGCTCTGATCAGATTGTTGATGGTCAGTGTAGACATAGAAAGAACGGGTACGTGGATGATGCCAAGATAGGTGGAAGGAGGAACAGGTAGAGTCACAAAGGCAGGGAGCCTGCAGAAGGGATTGGACGGGTTCAGAGACTGGGCAAAGAAGTAGGAAGTGGGATATAGAGAAGAGAATTAGGGAGTAACTAAGGAAGAGGGTCCAGAGGAGGTTAACAAGAATAATCCCAGCAATGAAAGGCCTAACATATGAGGAGCATTTGATTATGTATGTCCAAGCCTGCACTTGAAAGAGTTCAGATGGATGAATGATATCTCACTGAAACCTACCAAGTACTGAAAGGCCTGGATAGAGTGAGCATAGAGATGTTTTTTCCATTATTAGGATAGTCTAGAATCCTGGGGCATGGACTCATGAAGGGACATTAAAACTGAGATGAGGAGGAATTTCTTCAGTCAGAAGGTGATAAATCTGTGGAATTTGTTGCCACAGAAGGCTGCGGAAGCCAAAGCATTGGGTGTATTGAAGTCAGAGATTGATAAATTCTGGTCGGTAAGGGGGTTAAGGATCACAGGGAGAGGTGGGAGAATGGGGTTGAAAAAGCAAATTGATCATGATTAAATGGCAGAGCAGGTTCGATGGATGAATGCCTAATTCTGCTCCTATATCTTGTGACCTTGTGTTGACTGAAAGACTGTTTCTGTGTTCTGTGGCTCTGAAATGTGATGCAGACAGACTAAATGAGTGGTAAACAGTATAGCAAATGGAACTTCAGGGAAATGTGAAGGGCATCATATTGGCACCAAATATAAATGATGAGAAGCTAGGAAACATAAAAACATCAAATGGTTAAGAGCGGGGTCAAGGGTTAAATGCTGAGAGAGGGCACAGTGTGAATCAGTGGTGCAAAGATTTGGTCTGAATTTATCCCGAGACTGCACTTGGATGTATTGGCTTTGAAAGATGTAGAATAACCTAAACTTTCGCCCCTTAACTCTCAACTCATGTTCATAACTGTTCCTGAAGCAAGTGGTGAGAGTCCTGAAGCTCCAATACCACTTTCCTGATAAGAATTGAGAAAAGAGCATGGCCTGGATGGTTGAGGTCCTTGATGTTGGACGCTGCTTTCCTGAAAAAGCAGTCTCCAGATGTGCTCAATGGTGGGGAGGCCTTTCCTGTAACCACCACTTTTATAAGCTTTTCTGTTTGAGGGCATTGATGGTTCCATATCCAGCCATAATAGGGGATTCTAGGACAAGAGGGCATGACTTCAGTATAGAAGGACATCCTTTTAGAACTGAGATGCAGAGAAATTACTTTAGTCAGGGGGTGGTAAATCTGTGGAATTTGTTGCCGTGAGCGGCTGTGGAGGCCAAGTCATTGTGTGTATTTAAGGCAGAGATAGGTAGTTCTTGATTAGCCAGGGCATCAAAGACTATGGGGTGAAAGCAGGGGAGTGGGGATGACTGGAAGAATTGGAACAACCCATGATTGAATGGTGGAGCAGACTCGATGGGCTGAATGGCCTTCTTCTGCTCCTATATCTTATGATAATAAGTTCACTAAAATAAAACTGTCAAAGTAAATTTGACTTTGGTTGGGAAGGAGATGGCACCAGCGAACAATGTGACCAAGGGCCACATCCTGCAAACGGTTCACATGACTACTTCTCTCCCCCACTCCCGCTCACTGCTCCAAAGTCCCCTGCATTTGAACGGTCTCTCTCTCCTTCCCTCGATGCTGTTGGGCGAGGTTTGGTCAATGTGGTGTGTGGATTGGACTCTGTAACTCATGTTACCATGTCTTTCTGGTGGCTTCTTTTCTGTGTGGTGGTTTCGGCTGACTTTGAATCGGGGTGGCCTGCAGATAATGAACACTAAGCTGAGCTGAATATGCCTGGACTCTTCTGATCTTGTGTTTTATATTTTGTGTTTGTCTCTTGTTGTTGTTTGGCTAATTTGTTTCATTTTACATGTGGGGGAGGGAGTTGATTTTTTTTTTGACCGGGTTCCATGGTGTTTCTTTGTATTGTGGCTGTCTGGGGGAAGACGAATCTCAGGGTTGTATACTGCATACACACTTTGGCAATAAATGTAGTTTGAATCTTGAAATTTATTAGCCAAGTACATACATGTCACTTAGGTCCATTTTCTTGCAGGTATTTGCAGGAACATAAAGAAATACAATAGAATTTGTGGAAAACTATTCATAAACAAAGATTGATAAATAAGCAATGTGCAAAAGACAAACTGTGCAAGTGAAAAGTAAATAAGACCGAGAACATGAGTTGTAGAGTCCTGGAAAGTGCAATCAGTTCAGAGTTGTGGTGAGTGAAGTTACCCATGCTGGTTCAGAAGCCTGATGCTTGTAGGTGTAACTGTTCCCGAACACAGTGGTCTGGTTCTTTCCAATCAGTAGTAGCTGAGATTTGGAGATTTAAATGGTGAATTCATGTCATGCAAACCCAGCTTGTGCTCCCCAGAGTTAAGAACTATGTGGAATGATGTAGCTGAGATGCTTAAAGTGTTGCCAGCTTTGAGTAAGTTAAGTTAGTTCCTCCCTTGGTGAAGTTGGAAATAAATGAGGATTTGATGTTAATACTAGGCACAAGCATTCAGGATGAAATTAGAAAGTGCTGTTTCAAACAAAGAGTAGTGGAAACTTGGTGTTCTCATCTAAAGGACCTGGAAGCCAGGTCAGTCAGAGCTTTGAAGCCCAAGGTCAATAAACTTCATGTTCCAAGGATAAAATGAGACTGGAACTACAAGTCATGGGTTAAGGGTGAAAGGTGAACATGAGGAGGAACTTCTTCAGTCAGAGGGCAGTGAGAGTGTGGAATGAGCAGCCAGTGGAAATGGTGACTGCAGGCTTGATTTATTTAAGAGAAGTTTGAACAAGTACACTGGTGGGAAGGGTATGGAGGGCTATGGTCGAGGTGCAGGTCGATGGAACTACACACAATAACAGTTCAGTGTGCACTAGCCAAAGGCCTGTGTCTGTGCTGTAATTCACTATGACTCAATGACTCTAAGGGTATCAGAGCACAGGGAACAAATGGACAGGGGCTTCAGATGGTCACGAGTTGTTAGGCTTCGGACATCCTTAAGGAGTTACGTTATGTGAGTGAGAGCCAGCCTCCAATCAGGGGCGCGCCACTGTCTACAGAGAGAGCCATCTCTCAATGCAGTGACAAAAGGAGGCTGCACTGGGTATCTGGATTCCAAGTAAACATCCCAATATGCAAAATTTCGTGTCTATAGAGATATTTTCCTGTTGTAAATGTAACCCACAGGTTCTGTTGGCTGCATAAGTCTAGTAAAGACAATCTCTGGCCCCTGCCAAACATGTGAAATTGAGCTACAAAACCCCGTTTGTGTGGATGCTGTGTGATGTGTCACCCTGTTACAAATCAGTCCCACGAAATAACAGACAGTACTCCTCATGCAATTGAACGACTTAGCTTTGTAATTCTTAATTTGACTGAAAGGTTAGTAAAGCAAAACAAAAAGAAAAGGGTCCACTTTAATGAAACTTTCTAATGTGCGTGTTGGAGCTCACAGTTGCCCTTTCTCCGATCCTTCTTCTAGTTCCCCGGGCTTTGTTGGCTCCAGGCCCCACTCCAAGTCCACTCCTTTCGGGTGTCTATGACCCCACTGCGCTCCAAGTCCACTCCTTTCGGGTGTCTATGACCCCACTGCGCTCCAAGTCCACTCCTTTCGGGTGTCTATGACCCCACTGCGCTCCAGGTCCACTCCTTTCGGGTGTCTATGACCCCACTGCGCTCCAAGTCCACTCCTTTCGGGTGTCTATGACCCCACTGCGCTCCAAGTCCACTCCTTTCGGGTGTCTATGACCCCACTGCGCTCCAGGTCCACTCCTTTCGGGTGTCTATGACCCCACTGCGCTCCAGGTCCACTCCTTTCGGGTGTCTATGACCCCACTGCGCTCCAAGTCCACTCCTTTCGGGTGTCTATGACCCCACTGCGCTCCAAGTCCACTCCTTTCGGGTGTCTATGACCCCACTGCGCTCCAAGTCCACTCCTTTCGGGTGTCTATGACCCCACTGCGCTCCAAGTCCACTCCTTTCGGGTGTCTATGACCCCACTGCGCTCCAAGTCCACTCCTTTCGGGTGTCTATGACCCCACTGCGCTCCAAGTCCACTCCTTTCGGGTGTCTATGACCCCACTGCGCTCCAAGTCCACTCCTTTCGGGTGTCTATGACCCCACTGCGCTCCAAGTCCACTCCTTTCGGGTGTCTATGACCCCACTGCGCTCCAAGTCCACTCCTTTCGGGTGTCTATGACCCCACTGCGCTCCAAGTCCACTCCTTTCGGGTGTCTATGACCCCACTGCGCTCCAAGTCCACTCCTTTCGGGTGTCTATGACCCCACTGCGCTCCAAGTCCACTCCTTTCGGGTGTCTATGACCCCACTGCGCTCCAAGTCCACTCCTTTCGGGTGTCTATGACCCCACTGCGCTCCAAGTCCACTCCTTTCGGGTGTCTATGACCCCACTGCGCTCCAAGTCCACTCCTTTCGGGTGTCTATGACCCCACTGCGCTCCAAGTCCACTCCTTTCGGGTGTCTATGACCCCACTGCGCTCCAAGTCCACTCCTTTCGGGTGTCTATGACCTCACTGCGCTCCAAGTCCACTCCTTTCGGGTGTCTATGACCCCACTGCGCTCCAAGTCCACTCCTTTCGGGTGTCTATGACCCCACTGCGCTCCAAGTCCACTCCTTTCGGGTGTCTATGACCCCACTGCGCTCCAGGTCCACTCCTTTCGGGTGTCTATGACCCCACTGCGCTCCAGGTCCACTCCTTTCGGGTGTCTATGACCCCACTGCGCCCCAAGTCCACTCCTTTCGGGTGTCTATGACCCCACTGCGCTCCAAGTCCACTCCTTTCGGGTGTCTATGACCCCACTGCGCTCCAAGTCCACTCCTTTCGGGTGTCTATGACCCCACTGCGCTCCAAGTCCACTCCTTTCGGGTGTCTATGACCCCACTGCGCTCCAAGTCCACTCCTTTCGGGTGTCTATGACCCCACTGCGCTCCAAGTCCACTCCTTTCGGGTGTCTATGACCCCACTGCGCTCCAAGTCCACTCCTTTCGGGTGTCTATGACCCCACTGCGCTCCAAGTCCACTCCTTTCGGGTGTCTATGACCCCACTGCGCTCCAAGTCCACTCCTTTCGGGTGTCTATGACCCCACTGCGCTCCAAGTCCACTCCTTTCGGGTGTCTATGACCCCACTGCGCTCCAAGTCCACTCCTTTCGGGTGTCTATGACCCCACTGCGCTCCAGGTCCACTCCTTTCGGGTGTCTATGACCCCACTGCGCTCCAAGTCCACTCCTTTCGGGTGTCTATGACCCCACTGCGCTCCAAGTCCACTCCTTTCGGGTGTCTATGACCCCACTGCGCTCCAGGTCCACTCCTTTCGGGTGTCTATGACCCCACTGCGCTCCAAGTCCACTCCTTTCGGGTGTCTATGACCCCACTGCGCTCCAAGTCCACTCCTTTCGGGTGTCTATGACCCCACTGCGCTCCAAGTCCACTCCTTTCCGGTGTCTATGACCCCACTGCGCTCCAAGTCCACTCCTTTCGGGTGTCTATGACCCCACTGCGCTCCAAGTCCACTCCTTTCCGGTGTCTATGACCTCTCCCTTCTGACGTCTTCCCATTCCATCTCCCACTGAACCAAAACCCCAGATCACCCCGGTGTCAGACACACATCACGAAAACACATTCCCTTCATTGGATGGCTCACATTTCAAAGCACCCGTTATCTCTAACCGTAACCCAGACACTGCTCCTACAGAGAGACCGTTGTGTTAGCAGTGACACCTCCTCTAACCGTAACCCAGACACTGCTTCTACACAGAGACCGTTACGTTAGCAGTGACACCTCCTCTAACCGTAACCCAGACACTGCTCCTACAGAGAGACCGTTACGTTAGCAGTGACACCTCCTCTAACCGTAACCCAGACACTGCTCCTACAGAGAGACCATTACGTTAGCAGTGACACCTCCTCTAACTGTAACCCAGACACTGCTCCTACAGAGAGACCGTTACGTTAGCAGTGACACCTCCTCTAACCGTAACCCAGACACTGCTTCTACACAGAGACCGTTACGTTAGCAGTGACACCTCCTCTAACCGTAACCCAGACACTGCTTCTACAGAGAGACCGTTACGTTAGCAGTGACACCTCCTCTAACCGTAACCCAAACACAGCTTCTACAGAGAGACCATTACGTTAGCAGTGACACCTCCTCTAACCGTAACCCAGACACTGCTCCTACACAGAGACCATTACGTTAGCAGTGACACCTTTCCCGGGGTGGTACATACATAATTAATTGCATGGAGACATTTCTCCAGACAGTGAGGCACGGAAGTTGAAACTGCATTTAGTCGCTGGCTGCAATCTTTGTGTTTAAAGAATATAAAGCCTCAATATACTTTGACTTCAGTGAAATTTGTTTCAGATTCTCCCAGAAGAACTGTCGTGCTGACTTAGACCAGTCTCTGTTTGCCTCATTCACAGTCACAATGCAGGTCAGTCGGATTCAAAACGAATGCATTGGAGAGGGTTGACTTGGGGGGAGGGGTGGAAGAAATCTTTGTATCTCTTGGTCCATATTAACCAGCAGCAATCTACTAATGTGTTGCATCACATCACAATATGTGCGTTGATTGCTAAGTTAAACAGATTTTTCAAGTAGGGACTCCCAAGAGGAATCATTAAATAAACCAGCAGCAACTTTTGGAGACACTGCAGACAGTTTGATGTGACGACTGATCACAGAAACTGCAAAGAACGGAAGACTGTAGAGAGCTCAGCACGTCAAAAAAAATCAGACTCCCCTCCATGAACTTTGTCTATACTTCTTGCTGCCTTGGTGAAGCAGCCAACTTAATCAAAGACTTGCTGCGACCACCACCTCGTTTCCATTGGGGACAGGACAGGAAGAGGTCATTCAGCTCACAATGTTGTGCCAAACCAGCTAAAAAGCAAATCAAATACACCCAAACACTCATCCTTTCTACCGACACCATGTCCATATCCCCCCATCTTCCTTGCATCCATGTGCCTATCCAAACGTCTCTGCCACCATACCAGGCAGTGCATTCCAGGCATCCTTACTCTCTTTCCCCTCACATCTCCTTTGAACCTACCCCCTCACACCTTCAAAGCATGCCCCTAGTATTAGACATTTCAACCCTGGGAAACAGATGTGTCCATTCTACCTATGCCTCTTATGATCTTGTAATCCTCTATCAGATCTCCCCTCAGCCTCCAGTGCTCCAGAGAAAACAGCCCAAGTTTGTCCACCCTCCAGTGATACC
Source organism: Hemitrygon akajei (assembly GCF_048418815.1). Classification (NCBI taxonomy): domain Eukaryota; kingdom Metazoa; phylum Chordata; class Chondrichthyes; order Myliobatiformes; family Dasyatidae; genus Hemitrygon; species Hemitrygon akajei. The sequence continues at coordinate 12,653,467 of NC_133140.1, read as the reverse complement.
ACATGCCTTCTAAACCAGGCAGCATTTCTGATAATCCTCTCTGCATCCTCTCCAAAGCCTCAACGTCCTCCCTGTAGTGGAGAGACCAGAACTGTATGCAATACTCCAGAGGTGGCCTAATCAGAGTTTTCTAAAGTTGCAACATACTCTCCTGACTTTTGAACTCAATGCTTGAACTAATGAAAGCAAGCATTCCATAAGCCTTCTTAATCATCTTATCAACCTGTGTAGCCACTTTCAAGGAGCCATGAACTTGGATCCCAAGATCTCTCTTCTCAGCAACACTGTTAGGATTTTGCCCTTAACAATGTATTTGCCCGACTCTCAGCCCATATCTGCAACTGATTGTTTGCCAGTGGTCGACCCTCACCGCAACTCCACCAATCCTGGTATCATCTGCAAATTTACGCACCCACATGTCTACATTTTCATCCAGGTCATTTATATACATCACAAACTAACCCAGCACAGATCCCTGTGGAATTAATTACACACCTCTAAAAAAGTATTCCCTTCAACCAGTACTGCCTGAAGCTAACTCTGAATCCAAACAACCAATTCACTGCAGACCCCACACATCCTGATCTTCTGGATTAGCCTCCCATGTGAGGCTTTGTCAAACACCTTACTAAAATCCATATAGAGAACATCCACTGACCTACCCTCATCAATCTCTCTCGTCACCTTGTCAAAAAGCTCAATCAAGTTGGTAAGACATGACATACCCTGTACAAAGCCTTACTGGCTCTCCCTAATTAAGTCATGGATTTCCAAATGCTCATATATCCTATCCCTTAAGAATTGTCTCCAGCAAAGATACAAAAGCCTGAAAGCTTGGACAACCAGGCTCAAGGACTATAAGACTATAGAATAGTTCCCATGTACAATAAAATGATTCTTGAACTCCAAATCGACCTCATTATGAGCTTGCTCCTTACTGTTTACCTGCACTGCCCTTCTCTATAACTGTTACACTTTGTTCTGCTTTCTAGACATAAGACGTAGGAGCAGAATTAGGCCATTCGGCCCATCAAGTCAACTCTACCATTCCATTGTGGCTGATTTGTTATCCCTCTCAACTCCATTCTCTCGCCTTCTTCCCATAACCTCTCACATCCTTCCTAATCAAGAACCTATCAACCTCTGCCTAAAACATACAAAGTTTTGAAAGGGTAGGAAGATAGAAGTAGAAGTAGGAAGATTGTTTCCATTGATAGGTGAGAGTAGAACTAGGGAACATTGCCTCAAGATTCAGGGGAGAAGATTTAGGACAGAGATGAGGAGAAACTGTTTTTCCCAGAGAGTGGTGAATCTGTGGAATTCTCTGCCCAGGGAAGCAGTTGAGGCTTCTTCACTAAATTTATTTAAGAAACAGTCAGATAGGTTTTTACACAGTAAGGGAATTAAGGGTTATGGGGAAAAGGCAGGTAGACGGAGCTGAGTTTACGGACAGATCAGCCATGATCTTATTGACTGGCGGGGCACGCTCAATAGGCCGGATGGCCTACTCCTTATGTTCTCATATACCCAGTGACGTGGATTGCTACCTGTGGCTATGAATTCCTCAGATTCACCACCTTCTGGCTAAAGAAATTCCTCATAATCTCTCTTCTTGGTTTACCTTGTTCTTCCTCGATGCACAGTGTGTCATCTGATCTGTATGAGGAGCAGGCAAGACAAGCTTTCCACTGTATCTCAGTACGTGTGACAATAATAATCCAATTCCAATTTCAAACCTGGTATATGGAGCTAGAAAAAACAACTGCTAGGTGCAACATCTGTGTAGGCAAAATGGATGGTCAATGATTTGGATCTTGCATCAGCACCGAGAGTGTAGAGGGGAGATAGCCAGTATAAACTATTTTGGCAGAGGGGTGGGAATCAGAATGTGAGTGCAGAGATTAGGGTAGAAGGACAAGGGCATGATGCTATGTGTTCTGAGTTGGTGAGGAAGGACAGGCAGGGGACAAAACATAAATGTAGCCAGTTAGAAGGGTTGAAATGTATCTATTTCAACGCTAGGAGTATTAGGAATAAAAGGGATGAACTTACAGCATGGATCAGTACATGGAACTGCGATGTCGTGGCCGTTACTGAAACTTGGCTGGAGGAGGGGCAGGATTGGCTGATGCAGGTTCTGGGGTTTAGGTGTTTAAAAGGAATAGGATGGGAGGTAGAAAAGTGGTGGGGGGGGGGGAGAGTAGCATTACTGGTCAGGGATAGTATCACGGCTATAGAAAGGGAGGACGCTGCAGAGGGAGTGTCCACTGAGTCAATCTTGGTAGAAGTCAGAAATAGGAAGGGATCAATCACTGTGCTGGGAGTAGTCTATAGGCCCCCAAATAGCCCTCAGGACACCGAGGAGCAGATAAGCAGGCAGATTTTAGAATGGTGCAGGAAATACAGGGTTGTTGTTATGGGTGATTTTAACTTCCCTCAGATTGACTGGCACCTCCTGACTGCAAGGGGGATAGATGGGGCTGAATTTGTCAGGTGCTTTCAGGAAGGATTCCTGACACAGTATGTGGACCGGCTGACGAGAGGAGAGGCCATACTGGATCTAGTTCTGGATAATGAACCTGGTCAGGTGGCAAACCTCTTGGTGGGGGAGCATTTTGGTGAGAGTGACCGCTAGCTATGGAAAAGGATAAAGACAGACAAAATGGGAAAGTGTTTAACTGGAGAAGGGCTAACTATGAAGGGATGAGGCAGGAACTAGCGAAAGTAAATTGGAAACAGATGTTCAAGGGTGAAAGCACAGAAGTAATGTGGAGGAAGATTAGGGACCACTTGTGCTGGGTTCAGGATAGGTTTGTCCCACTGACAAAAATGGTAGGGAAAGGGAACCGTGGCTGACGAAACACATGAGGCAACTCGTCAAGAGGAAGAAGGAAGCATATGTTAGATATCAGAAGCAGGAAGCAGGAGGGGCTCATGAGAAACATAGGGTAGCCAGGAAGGAGCTTAAGAAAGGACTTAGGAGAGCTCAAAGGGGGCATGAGAAGGCCTAGGCATGTAGGATTAAGGAGAACCCCAAGGTGTTCTATGCGTATGTGAAGAACAGAAGGATAACAAGAATGAAGGTGGGTCCGCTAAATGATAAAGGAGGCAACATGCCCGGAGGTGGAGGAGGTTGGGGAGGCACTAAATGAATACTTTGCTTCAGTATTCACAAGTGAAAAGGACCTTGATCAGGGTGAGGTCGAAATAGAACAGGCCTGTGTGCTGGACAATGTGGAGATTAAGGAAGAAATGTTGGATCTTCTTAAAAACATCAAGATTGATAAGTCCCCACAGCTGGACATGATATACCCCAGGTTGCTGTGAGAAGTGAGAAGAGATCGCTGAAGCAGTAACTATGATCTTTGAATCCTCTTTGGCTGCAGGGGAGGTGCCAGAGGATTGGAGAATAGCAGATGTAGTTCCCTTGTTTAAAAAAGGTAATAGGGAGAATTCTGGGAACTATAGACTGGTGAGTCTTACATCGGTGGTCTGCAAACTATTGGAAAGGATTCTTAAGGATAGGATCTATGAGCATTTGGAGAAGTACAGTCTACTCAAGGATAGTCAACATGGCTTTGTGAAGGGAAGGTCATGCCTCACGAGCATAATTGAATTTTTTGAAGAGGTAACAAAAGAAATTGATGAGGGTACGGCAGTGGATGTGGTCTACATGGATTTTAACAAGGCATTTGACAAGGTTCCCCACAAGAGACTCATGGGGAGAGGAGTGGGGACGGGTGGATGGGGAGAGGAGGGGAGTGGGGAGTGGGACGGGGAGAGGAGGGGAGTGGGGAGTGGGGGGAGAGGGGAGAGGGGAGAGGGGGGAGGGGGGAGGGGGGAGGGGGGAGGGGGGAGGGGAGAGGGGAGAGGGGAGAGGGGAGAGGGGAGAGGGGAGAGGGGAGAGGGGAGAGGGGAGAGGGGAGAGGGGAGAGGGGAGAGGGGAGAGGGGAGAGGGGAGAGGGAGGGGGGAGGGGGGAGGGGAGAGGGGAGGGGAGAGGAGAGGGGAGAGGAGAGGGGAGAGGAGAGGGGAGAGGAGAGGGGAGAGGAGAGGGGAGAGGAGAGAGGAGAGGGGAGAGGAGAGGGGAGAGGAGAGGGGAGAGGAGAGGGGAGAGGAGAGGGGAGAGGAGAGGGGAGAGGAGAGGGGAGAGGAGTGACAAGGCTGGTAGTTTATAAGTGGAACAGCAACGTTTGCTCTGTTCTCTCAGAGGGTGGGTGAATCTCTGAAATACTCTACCCTGGAAGAGTGGAGAAGCTGGATCACTGAGGCTATTTAACAAGGGGGTAGATACATTTTTGAAAGATTGAAGAATAGAAAGCTATGCATAACTGGCACTGAAGAGGAGTGGAGGCATGGGGTAGATCAGCCACAATCATTCTGAATGCTGGGGTAGGCTGGAGTTGCAATGTGGCCTGGCACCACTCCTGTTCCCTTCACCTATCCATACAAACTGGGACAGTGATCCCAATTCTGTATGCTGCTGAATCTCTGCCTGCATGTCAGCCCAGACAGCAGCCATCATTAGCAAAGGGGCAGTGTGACTTGGATTGGTCAAGAGTTGAATCCTAACTTTGACCAGCATAGAAGACCTTGCCGCAGTACAGGCCATTCAATCTATGGTATTGTGCTGTCCTGTTAATCTTCTCTAACCTTCCTTCCTACATTGCCCTCCATTTTTCTGTAATCGGTGTGCCTTCTAAGAGTTTCTTAAACGTCCCTAAATTATCTGTTTCTACAACCATCCCAGACAGCATGTTCCACGCACTCATCACTCTCAGTGTAAAACTTATCTCTGATATCTCCCTTATACTTTCCTCCAATCACCTGAACATCATGTCCCCTCATATTAGCTATTTTCACACTGGGAAAAGGTTTCTGGTTATCCACTCAATCTAGGACTCTTATCTTGTAAACCTCTATCAAGTCATCTCTCATCATCAGTGAGCCCTAGCTCTCTCAACCTGTCCTCATAAGACATGCTCTCTGGTCTAGGTAGCATCCTGGTAAATCTCATATGCACCCTCTCTAATGTCTCCACGACCTTCCTATAATGAAGCAACCAGAATGGAACACAATATTTCAAGTATGGTCTAGCAAGGGTTTTATAGAGCTGTAACATTACCTCACTGCTCTTGAACTCAATCCCCTGATTTTCCACCATTAACCCTCCCATCATCCCTCCAAACACTCCTTGTCCCTCCACCAATCTTCGCATCATCTGCAAATTTGGCAACAAAGCCATCTATTCCATCATCGAAATCATTGATAAACAGCATAAAAAGAAGTGGTCCCAATACCAACTCCTGTGGAACACCACTAGTCACTGGCAGCCAACCAGAAAAGGATCCTTTTATTCCCACTTACTGCCTCCTACCAATCAGCCATTGTTCTAACCACATAAGTAACTCTCTTGTAATACCGTGGGCTCCTAACTTGGTAAGCAGCCTTATGTGTGGCACCTTCTGAAAGTCCAAATATACAACATCCACTACATCCCCTTTATCTATCCTACTTGTAATGTCCTCAAAGAATTCCAACAGGTTCTTCAGGCAGGATTTTCCCTAAAGGAAACCATGCTGACTTTGTACCATCTTGTCCTGTGTCACCAAGTACTCCATCACCTCATCCTTAACAATTGACTCCAACATCTTCCCAACCACTGAGGTCAGGCTAACTGGTCTACAATTTCCTTTCCTCCTTTCTTAAAGCATGGAGTAACGTTTGCAATTTTCCATCCAATGATTTTTGAAAGATCATTTCTAATGCCACCACAATCTCTAATGCTACCTCTTTCAGAGCCCTAGAGTGCAGTTCATCTGGTCTGGGTGACTTTTGAGCACCTTCTCTCTTGTAAAAGTAACTGCACCCACTTCTCTTCCTTCACACATTACAACAATAGGCATACTGCTGGTGTCTTCCACAGTGAAGACTGACGCAAGATACTCATTTAGTTCTTCATCCATCTCCTTGTCCCCTGTTATTATTTCTCCAGCCTCATTTTCTAGCGGTCCTATATCCACTCTCATTTCTCTTTTATTTTTAACATACTTGAAAAACTTTTACTATCCACTTTGATATTATTAGTTAGCTTGCTTTCAAATTTCATCTTTTCCCTTCTAATGATATTTTTAGTTGCTCTGAGGTTTTTAAAACTTCCCAATCCTCTAACTTCCCAATAATTTTTGCTTTGTTGTATGTCCTTTCTTTTGCTTTCACAATAGCTTTGACTTCTCTTGTCATCCACGGTTATACTATATTACCATTTGAGTATTTCTTCATTTTTGAAATACACCTGTCCTGCACCTTCCTCATTTTTCCAAGAAACACATGCCATTCATCTCTGCTGTCATCCCTGCCTGCAGCCCCTTCCAATTTACTTTGGCCAGCTCCTCTCTCATACCACTCTAATTTCCCCTACTCTACTGAAATACTGCTACATCAGACTTCACTTTCTCCCTATCAAATTTCGAGTTGAACACAATCATATTGTGATCACTGGTTCCTAAGGGTTCTTCTGTCTTAAGCTCCCTAATCGCCTCCAGTTCATAGATAGCACCCAATCCAGTATAGCTGATCCCCTAGTAGCCTCAACAACAAACTGCTCTAAAAAGCTATCTCTAGAAATAAAAATTGGTAAAGATTGAAATAAGTATAAAAAATTTAGGAAGAATAAACATTTTAACAGCATTAATTTGACCTATCAAAAACATGGACAAGGGTGACCACTGTGCTAAGTTCCATTTTGTATGATTTAAAATAGTAAAATTTTCTCCAAAAAGACACTTATAATTTCTTGTTACTGTAATGCCAAGGTAAATAAATTGATTATTTACTACTTTAAAAGGGAAGTTATGAAATTCTAGTGATTGTGCTTCTCTATTTATTGGAAAATTTTTGCTCTTATTTTTAAATTAAGTGTGTATCCAGAAAGCCAACTAAAATTATTAAGGAGTGAAAAAACTGGGGATAAGGAGGTAGTCAGGCGTTGTACATTGTCTTTCGCCTCTCCTTTGGCCAGAGGTGGAGAGATGCTCACCCCACCCACTCATGCTCAATGGCTTAGAGATATTATGTCCTGCTTAGAACCTGAAAAGATAATTAATCACTTGTTAATTCAGATATAAAGTTCTAAAAGGTGTGTGGATCTTTTCTAGAATATTTTCATAATTCCTGTTTAGATTGGGGGTGCATCCCTCCCTTTTTTCTTTTGCATTTAAATCCCTTACTTCCAGCTTTTTACGGTTAAAATCTATGGGGTTTTTTTTAATGTGTAAACATTATAGTTTAGGTAGTAGGCAATATACCTTCTTTTTATAAATACAGCTGTGGTGATATAGTCTGATTAACTTTTTTTATATATCGTAAGGTTGGCTTGGAGTTGGATAGTGGGAGGGTGAGGTGGTAACTAACTTTACACGATTCTACTATGGGTGCTTTGCTTAATTGTTATGAATTGTACTTAGATAGGTTTGTTTTGCATTGTATAAACCTCTTTTTTATTGTTTTTTGTTTTATTGTAAAAACTCAAAAAATTTAAAAAATAAAAAAAATAAAAACCTATCTCTTATGCATTCAACAAACTCCCTCTCTTGAGATCCATTACCAACCTGATTCTCCCAATCAACCTGCATGTTAAAATCTACCATGATCACCATAACTTTGCCCTTTTGACTCGCATTTTCTATTTCCTGTTGTAATCTGTGGTCTACCTCCCAGCCACTGTTGGGAGGCCTGTATATAACTGCCATCAATGTCCTTTTACCCTTGCAGTTTCTTAACTCAACCCACAAGGATTCAACATCTTCTAATCCTATGTCACATCTTTCTACTGATTGATACCATTCTTTACCAGTAGAGCCACGCCACTCCTCTGCCTACCTTCCTATCCCTCCGATGTAACGTGTAACCCTGGACATTCAGCTCCCAACTACGACCATCCTTCAGCCACAATTCAGTGATGGCCACAATATCAAACCAGGCAATCTGTAATATTGCAACAAGATCATCCACCTTATTGTTTATACTACGCACATTTAGATACAACACCTTGAGTGTCGTATTTGCTGTCCTTTCTGACTCTGCATCCCTAGTGATTTGATACTCAGCCTGTTGGCTGCAACTAGTTCCCATCATCTGCCTGGCTTCCTGACAATCTGACTGCACACCATCTTCATTTTTTTACCATCCGTCCTTTCCCGAGTCCCTTCGCTTCCTGACGTGTACTGGTGTTATGTTGCAGCTGCTGGTCTATATTCCTTGAACACAGCTCATACAATTGTGGCTTACCAATGCCACACAGACTGCAGTGCTTCAGATCAAGGGTCCAAAGCCTTCTTCAGCCAATTAAGTTTGAACATAAGCATTTAACCTTATGTCCATGCTCAAGATGTTTATTGAGAAGTAAATTAATGTGTGGGATTGCTTGAGCTGACAGCTTTGCCTTTTGGTGAACTGACAGATCTTACTGACGTGTCCAGTCTTTAATGAGAATAAATTTTCATTAACAAACAAAGCTGACCTTATGAAAATTCCCCTGAAAGTCCACAGATTAAACAGTTTATAATTTTTATAGATTTATAATTATAAACTGTTCCATACTGCTCCATCCTTAAACAAAGTTAGAAAAGGAGGGTTTGTTTTTCACAGAACAGCAAATTGCCAGGGATACTCTCTCATTTTCTGAATGTCGTTACCTGATGTTGCTTTACCATCAATTAAAACAACTGAAATTCTTTTTTTTTGCACAAATATATGGGCCATTCAGCCCATCAAGCCAATGGCAGCTCTTGAACAATCCCATCAGTCTGATTGTTCTCTTTTCTTTAACTTCCCACAGATTTTCCCATCATCCACCTATACTAGGGGCAATATACCCTAACCAGTTAACCTACCAATCTTTGGGATGTGGGAGGAAACTGGAGCACCCTCGAGGGGATCCCACACTCTTCACTGAAAAGCAAAGGTGCAACCTACAACAGACAACACCCGAGGCCAGGGTCAAACCGGAATCGGTATAGCTGCAAGGCAGCCACACTAAATGCTGCACCACTACGAATCCTCTAAGTCACAGCAGAAACCAAGGGGCCTCCCTTCAAGATATTAGGGCCAATTTTTGTTTCCCTTCCTGTCTCAACCATCCCAACCCCCCCACAGCCGGGTCGGTCATAGGGAATATATCTCTCTCACAGCCTGTCTGCGAGCAAAGCACAGTTGTTAAAGCACTTAGAGGGATATTGTCACTCACCTGAAAAGCCTGAAGAATTCAGTCCATACCTCCTTCTGGAAAAATAAACTGAAGAAACTTGTAATTACCCTCAGGAGATTCCAGGCCCCTGGACCATATAGAAAGCTGGAAGCTGCTCAGGTTTTGACAGTCCTGAAGGTGTGAAGAAAGGAAAGTCCTTGGATTTGTGTTATGCCCTTCATCAGTCCAGTGAGTCTGGCAGTGCCCTGCAGCTGATTAAACACTAACGTAGTTCGCTCTCGGTCCAATAGGAGCCCAGGATTTTCAGATCAGCTGAGTTCAATTAGCATATAAAAGGTTCAACAACAAATAAAACCAGTAGTTTATCTCTGTCATTTTCACTGATATTTAATGTTTGAAACCTTACTTTGGGAATTGTAGTTAGGTATACAATAGTACTCTGGCCTAATGTGTTTCTGTGCACTGTATACCAGGTAATAGGAAGGGTCATTCATTGTCGTTAGTGAGTTCTGCGTAGATACTGAAGACTGATCCAAAGGCCAGATCAAAGCTCGAGTCAATCGGAAGACCAGATCGACAGCCGAAGGTCGATCGGAAGTCCAGAAGTGAAGGCCCAGTGGTCAGAACCCTGAGTCTGCTGGGAAGTCGAAGGCCCAGTGGTCAGAACCCTGAGTCTGCTGGGAAGTCGAAGGCCCAGTGGTCAGAACCCTGAGTCTGCTGGGAAGTCGAAGGCCCAGTGGTCAGAACCCTGAGTCTGCTGGGAAGTCGAAGGCCCAGTGGTCAGAACCCTGAGTCTGCTGGAGGCTGAAGAAGACAGTCTGTCCTGAGGACTGTGTGGGTAGAGGGGAGGGACAGGGTTGTTGCCTTATTGCATGTTAAATTCTATGCTGTTCTGCCAAGCACGCTATGTTGTGTTGGAATGTGTGACAACACTTGCAGGCTGCCCCCAGCAACATCCTCTGTTAATGCAAATGGTGCATTTTGCTGCGTGTTTCCATGTACACACAAAAACAAGCTGAGAACAGGAGTCGTGCATTCCTCGTGCAAGCATCGAGTGACACAACACAGAAACAGGCTCTTCAGCCCAAATGCTCCATGCTGACTCCATCTGATCTACTCCCAATTTTCCACATTTATCCCGGCTCCCTCTGCACCCTTCCTGTCCAAGCATCTCTCGTACTTGCCTCTTCCTCCGACAGCTTGCTCCGTGTACAGGCCACCCGCTGGATGTAACTGTTGCCCCTCAGGATCCCCTCTTGTCCTAGCCCAAGTTTTGATTCCCCACTCTTGGGAAAAGAGTGTATGCATTGATCATATCTATGACCTCAAGATTTTATACATTCATATAAAATCACTCCTCATTCTTCTACACTCCAGTGAGTACATTCATAACTTGCTCAGCTTTCTTCCCTTGGGTCCCAGTGACATCCTCATAAATTCCCTTTGCACACTTAATGGCATCATTACTATAACAAGTTGATAAGAGGTATGGATCGAGTGGATGGATAGCCAGAGACTTTTTCCCAGGACAGTATTGTCCAATATGAGGAGGCATAAAATGAAGGTGATCGGAGGAGCGTATAGAGGGGGATACCAGGGGCAAGTTTTGTTTTTACACAGAGAGTGGCGGGTGTGCGGAATGGCCTGCCAGGGGTGGTGATAGAGGCAGATACGTGAGGGACATTTAATGAAGACAGGCACACGGATGGTAGAAAAATGGAGGGCTATGTAAGAGGAAAGGATTAGATTGATCTTACAGTAGGTTAAAAGGTTGCCATAACATGGTGGACCAAAGGGCCTGTACTGTGCTGTAATGTTCTGTTATACAGCTGCAGGATTGCTGTATAAAATATATCAGGTTCACCAAACTGCACTGACTGCTACATACCTTCCGACCCCCAATAAAGTTAAATGCCCCAACTAGCCACTCAGGGGTTTTTGGGGATATGCAATAAATGCCGGCCTTTCCAAAGGCGCACTGATCTTAAATAACAAAAACACTCACATAAGTCAATGGCAGTGTAAGGACGGATAATACGCACTTCCCAACGCTTTCCCAACATCTACAAGCTACTACATGTTACTCACATCCATTGAGAGTAGGGGAGATTCAAACAAGAGGACATGAGTTGAGAGTTAGGGGGCAAAAGTTTAAGAGTAACACGAGGGGGAATTTATTTACTCAGAGAGTGGTAGCTGTGTGGAACGAGCTTCCAGAAGAAGTGATAGAGGCAGGTTCGGTATTGTCATTTAAAGTAAAATTGGATAGGTATATGGACAGGAAAGGAATGGAGAGTTATGGGCTGAGTGCAGGTAGGTGGGACTAGGTGAGAGTAAGCATTCGGCACAGACTAGAAGGGCCAAGATGGCCTGTTTCCGTGCTGTAATTGTTATATGGTTACAAGCAACAAATCCAGTGTATGGGTTCATCTGGGCAAGCAGAGAGCATTCCCACATCCCAGGTCTCAATCATGGTTTGAGAATAAGGGGTAGGTCATTTAGGACAGAGTTAAGGAAAAACTTCTTCTCCCAGAGAGTTGTGGGGGTCTGGAACGCACTGCCTCAGAAGGTAGTGGAGGCCAATTCTCTGGATGCTTTCAAGAAGGAGCTAGATAGGTATCTTATGGATAGGAGAATCAAGGGATATGGGGACAAGGCAAGAACCGGGTATTGATAGGAATTGATCAGCCATGATCTCAAAATGGAGGTGCAGGCTCGAAGGGCCGAATGGTCTACTTCTGCACCTATTGTCTATTGTCTATTGTCTCCTTGCAAGTCATACCAACACACCACAGCAAATTCCTAATGCACATAAATGCACATGGTAAATAAAGTTGGTCCTGGATCATTGAGTGCAGCTCCAGCAACTTTCAGGAGGCTTGACATCAGCCAGGACATGGCAGGTCACATGAATGGAACCTGATCTGGCTCTTCCTTTGTCATGGGTACCTTGTATCGCTAGGTGTATCATCGACAGCCTGTACTGTAACAACTCATTAAAGCTTCCCAAGAAGCTTGGCTGAAGTCTGGCCTCCACTGCCTACTGCAGAGCATGTGGACACCACAGTGCCAGGTTCCACCAGGGCACCTCAGAGTGGGTCACAGCTGTGCAGGCCTCCAAGGCCCAGTGGCACTCACACACTGGCTTCAACAGCTGGCTAGGTCCACCCCCTTCTCAACATCTGTTACAGATACCAATGTCTCACTGATCAATAGGTAGAACATATTGTTAAAAACTTTATTTTAAATTTAACACTTTAAAATGAAATTCATACACAAAAGACCATAATCAAATAAATAGTAAGAGGTTACACACAGAATGCCGGAGGAACTCAGCAGGCCAGGCAACATCTGTGGAAAAGAGTGCAGTCGATGTTTCGGGCCGAGACCCTTCATCAGGACTGGAGAGGAAAGAAAAGGGGAACATAATGAAGCACTCTCCAGCCCAGTCATTCTATATTCTCCCCCCTTCCACCAGGCCTGCATCACCAGACTCCAGGGTAGCCTCCGGGCAGGAGAGCTGCCTCATTTTTTTGTTGCAGGGATGAAGGTTGAGTGCACCTTTTAGAGATAAACATCACACTTCACAATATGACAATCTATTGGTGCTGGTTTGAACAACACTTGAAAGGTGAAAGAGGGGAGAAAGCAGGAGGGGTGGGGGGAGATAGGTGGATAGATAGAGAGAGACAGGAGGGGTTGGAGGGAAGAAAAGGGAGAGAGAAAGAGGGGGATGATAGAGGGGAAAGAGAACTGGGGCAGAAGGATTGAGAGAGATGGGCAAGAGAAGGAGGGGTGAAATCAGAAAGGGAGAGAGAGGGAGGGGAGAGAGATGGGAGAGAAAGGAATGAGAAGGTTAAGAGAGACCGGGAGAGGGAGTGAGAGGCAGAGAGGGAAAGAGAAAGAGGGGAGAGGAGAGGGAGTGAGAGACAGAGAGGGAAAGAGAAAGGGGAGAGAGGGACAGGAGAGACAGTGAGAGGCAGAGAGGGAAAGAGAGAGAGGGAGAGGAGAGGGAGTGAGAGGCAGAGAGGGAAAGAGAAAGGGGAGAGAAGGAGAGGAGAGGGAGTGAGAGGCAGAGAGGGAAAGAGAAAGAGGGGAGAGAGGGAGAGGAGAGGAAGTGAGAGGCAGAGAGGGGGAGAGAGGGAGAGGAGAGAGAGTGCAGGGGAGAGAGGGGAGAGATAGGGGGTAGATAAAGGGGAGAGGTAGAGAGAGGGAGCAGTTAAACACACATTTGATGAAAACAGAGCAACAAAGCAAAACATATTGTTCTTCCGGAGTATTTTTCTTTAAAAAGTCGAAAGTAAAATCTCTTAAGTGTGATTTGTGGTCAAAATCTTCCAGAGATCCAGACTGAAAAAGTGAACAGAGCCAAGCACCACGTAAGCAAAGGAATTGTAGAGATGAATGCCAAGAGCAACAAGGCCAAGGTGGAAGTCAGGACTTTAAAGCAGCAAGGCCTGCAGTCACTAACTGCTCCCCTGGAAGCTGCCTGACTGAAACAGAGTGCTTAGGAACGGTTTACTGAAACGTAGACCTGCCAAGCAGTTCAAGACATAGTGAGTGACAGGAAAATGAGGAAAGCCTGGAAGAAGAGCACAGAGAAAATGGTTCAAATATCATACAGGTCCTGGCAAAGAGGGGGATCTGGAAAGATTGGGAATTTTACACAGGTGACAGTAGAAGGTGGAATCGGACTATCCTCAGCCTCTGCTTCCTGGTAGAGAGCTGCTCAGAACTGAGAGTGACTTGGTCCTTTCTGGTTTTGTGGTTTCTGAGAAGGCTGATGAGGCCAGTGTGGGACCTGCAGAGAGCTGTGGGCACAGCTAGTCCATCAGGAAAATGTGACTCCCTTCTGCTGCCACCACCCATGCTTCAGGAAGGCAGTCAACATGATGAAGGACACTTCCCTCCTCTGTCATTCTCTCTTCTCCTATCCCCCCCTCCCCCACAAGGCAGAAGATACAAAAGTTTGAAAATACGTACCAGCAGGCTTAGGGGCAGCTGTGTACTAAGAAGAGGCAGATGGAATACAGCGTAGAGAAGCGCGGGGTTATGTAAGTTAGTAGGAAGAATAAAGGTGTTGACTCTTTTCCAAATGGAGGGAGAATTCAGAGATCGGAGGTGCAAAGGGACTTGGCAGTCCGAGTTCAGGATTCCCTATGAGAAAACTTGTAGGTTGAGTCAGTGCAAATGCAGTGTTAGCATTCATTTTTGAGAGGACTAGAATACAAATCAAGGATGTAATGCTGAGACTTTATAAGGCTTTGCCTGCAATGTATTTGGAATATAGTGAGAAATTTTGGGCCCCATATCTAAGGAGAGATGTATTGATTTTGGAAAGGATCCAGAGGAGGTTTGCAAGAGTGATCTCAGGAATGAAAGATTTGATCTTTTTGATCTCTTTTGAGATCTCATTTGATCTCTTTGGGCCTGTATTTGATGGAGTTCAGAAGGACAAGGAGAGGGGGATTCTCATTGAAACCCACCAGACACTAAAAGGCCTGGATGGAGTGAATATGAAGAGATTGTTTTGATTAAGAGGAGTGTCTTGAATCTAAAGGCACAGACTCAGAATAAAAGGACATCCTTTTACAACTAAGATAAGGATGAATTCCTTCAGTCAGAAGGTGTTAAATCTGCAGAATTTGTTGTAACAGAGGGCTGTGAAAATCAAGTCATTGGGTTTCCTAAAGGCAGAGATTGATAGGTTCTTGATTAGTAAAGAGGTTAAGGGTTGCAGGGAGAAATTGAGAGAATGGTGTTGGAAAAGAAAAACGTAATTGAATGTTGGGGCAGACTGGCCTTATTCTGCTCCTATATCTTACGGTTCAATGGATATAATGGACCTCTTGTATAATAAAGATGAGCCCTTGATCTGAAAATCTATCTCATTCCGGCCCTTGCACCTTCTAGTCTGCTTGCACTGCGCTTTCCATGTAATTGTATCGGTATCAATCCATGCAGGCTGCTGGAGCTAATTTCACCTGCTAGACCATGACAAGAAACCTCTGTAGGAGAGTTCACATCGGGTCTCACTGTTAGTCTAATCCATGCAGGCTGCTGGAGCTAATTTCACACGCTAGACCATGACAAGAAACCTCTGTAGGAGAGTTCAAGGAGGAAAAGCCATTGCACTGGGGCAGTTCTGACTCTGAACCTCAGAGTCCAGTGGTACGAGTAGTTGGTTGCAACGGATGATCATCTCTTCTTCTGTGCCTTGTTATGCTCTATGATCTCCACAAAGTGTTGCAGAACTGCTTTCCTGACCATTGGGTCTCACTGTTGGTCTAATCCATGCAGGCTACTGGAGCTAATTTCACACGCTAGGACAGGCATGCCCCTATCTCACTGGAGTATGAGGCTGCCAGCTCCCCTCACCTGCTTTAGTCCACCTGTTGGAGTGGTGTACCGGGGGCGTGGCCGATGTTGTATGCAAACTTACTACCTGGAGCCACAGGTGAGAACTGAGAGTCCAACGACGACCAAAGGTGAATGAGCTGCCCCAGAATGGACATGACAAACCCCTTCACCGGAAGTGTTACCCCTCCCCTTACAAATGGTATTAGAATTGGATTATTATTGTCACATGTGGAAAGCTTGCCTTGCATACTGATCACACGGGTCAGATTATTACACCGTGAATTGACAAGGGCAGAATGATTCCAGTAGAAGTAGTGAGCAGCTTGCAATGAGTTGCCATGCTGAACACCATCTTGCACCAATCTTCTATCCTTCTTGCTTCTAGGTATTGTTCAATACTCATGCCCATTGTTTCCCCCAGTACCACCTCAGTGCAATGACGTGATGAAATTATCCTTGTGGATGGCATGGAAAACAAAGATTTCCACTGTACCTGTGACAATTGACCAATTTAACTCAAGATCCTGAGGGGTCTTGACAAATGGATGAGGAGATAGTTTCTTCTTAATGGAAACTCTAGAACTGGGAGTCATTGTTTAAAAATAAAGAGCTGCCAATTTAAGTCAGAACAGAGGTGAATTGTTTCTCCCAGAGGACCTTGAGTTATTCCTTCTGCACTAATCCCACCTTCCAGCACTTGGCCCTTAGCCCCTCTATACCTGAGTGCTTGTCCATGCTTTCAGTGTCTCTGCTTCCAGCACACTCTCTCACAGTGTGTCCCAGGTACTCACCACACTCTGGGTGAAAACATAAAACTAATTAAAAGCAAAAAGGCAGGAGCTCAGGAGAACTTGTCTTGGTTTTGTTCTTTACTTTAGCAAGATGCGTGCATAGGATACAGAGCATGATGATGTATATCATTCACATACTTTGTACATATAACCAGAATGAATTATTTGAATGAACAATAATGCTTAATCAAACAATATATTTATAATATTACTCAAATATTCCTGAAATATTAAATACACAACAGGTATCCCTCAAATCACTTCTAAATCTCTTACTCCTTACCCTGAATCTATGTCCTCTAGTTTTATGATGGAGAAAAGGTTACAAAATCAGCAAAAAACAGCTGATCGTTGACTTCAGAAAGGGGGAGCAGAATACATGCTCTTGTCCACATCAGCGGTACCGAGCTCAAGAGGTTTGAGAACTTTAAGTTGCTAGGAGTGAACGTCACCACAGATGCCTCGGGCAAGAGAGAACCCCAAAGCCAATCCTTCCTCAGGAGGCTAAAGAAATCTGGCATGTACCACTAACCGCCACGATTTTTATCAAAGCACTAAAGACAGCATCCTGTCTGGTTGCATAACAGCTTGGTACAGCAACTGCTCTGCATGTGACCGCAAGAAAGTGCAGGGGGTTGTGGATACAACTCAACACATCATAGGAACGAGCTTCCTTTCCGCAGACTCTGTCTATATTTCTCACGGCCTCAGTAAAGCAGCGAATATAATCAAAGAGTCCAGCCGGCCTGATCATTCACTCTCCTCCTCTCCCATATTGCACAGGAGATACAGAGTCTGAACGTGTATACCACTAGGCTCAAGAACAGCTTCTATCCCACTCTTATAAGACATTTGAATAATTCCCTCGAACAATAATATGGACTCTTGACCTCACAAATCATGGCCCTGCACGGCTTACCTGGCTGCACTGCACTTTCTCTGTAACTGTAACTTGTTTTTCTGCATTCTGTCATTGCTTTTCCCTCGTACCACCTCAGTGTGCTGGTGAGATGAATTGACCTGTATAGATGGCATACAGGTTCTTCAGTCTACCTTGCTATGGGTGACAATTTAAAATTTGCTGCAGTCTACCCAATCTATACCACGCATCATTTTATACACCTCAGTTATGTCCTCCCTTAAACTCCTCCACTCCATAGAAAACAGATGCAGCCTCTCCAGACTTACTCCTTCACTAAAACTTTCTATCCCAGGCAACATCCTGGTGACACACCCTTGCATCCCCTCCAGCTCTATCATAATCTCAGAAATCTTTTCCTCAAACAGTGACCGAAGTGAAAAAAAAGTCTTTCGATATTTTCTGGCAGCAGAAGATTAAATCGTGATTAAGCAAATATGTAAACAATCAACAGAGGCTGACAGGAATGCAAAACTGTGATTGCAATCTGATCAGTGATCATCCAATGAAGTGATGAAACAGGTTTGAGAGACCAAATCACCTCTTCTGCTCCTAACTCTCCGATTTATATGCAAGTTCAAGCAGTGTAGCTCAGGAAGCAGAAATTCATGTTTATGGAATTCACAAAAATAAAAATGCTCTTACGGAATATATGTGAGGAAAAATATAATTAAATATGCACAAACATGCAGGAATTGACAGATTTTCTCATTTTTCTGTCAAAGGTTTACATTGTGATACAGAGAGTTTTCCATGAACACCATCCCTCTATAACCCCAGTCTACATATGGTAGTTACGATTACAAATTTGTTACCAACCCTCTGGCGAGCTCCGTGAAGAATGAGATGGAACTTCCATCCACAAACATGGCATCCACTAATCTTGGCAAGGGGACGAGGAGGGGAGGGTGTGGTGGAAAATCCCACCAGAGAGGACGGTTACATAAAACTGGAAACAATCTACATTCATATCATGGGGCTGTGGACTATGCATGTGGAATATGAAGTATTGTCCCTCGAACTTGTGGCAGGCCTCACCCTAGCAGTGGAGGAGCCCAAGGCCGAGGATGGACAGGTGTGTGTGGGAATGGGAAGGGGAACCGGCCTCTGCTGGGAAGAACAGACCCCCAGTCCGGTGGTGGGGGCTTTGTAGTGCACTCGGCAGAGGATGGTGCTAATTTTTTAACTGCATTGCAGTTGTGGTTTTTAAATGACAATAAACCGAAATTCAATTCAAGTGATGGACAACCCTTCACCCTTTTGCAAACACTTCCCCCACCCTTCCTTCCAACTCTTCTTTCGTTATCCCTTTTTCCTCCCACTCTCTCCAGTCAGCTTTGACCTCATCTTTGCCCCTGAAGGCCTCTTTCCTGGTTCTGCCCATCGACTACACACGCAGTTCACCCACGGGCTTTCCCACACCAGCTCCCTTTCCACCATCTCGTGCCAGCTGCTCCTCGCCTCTCCCCTAATGGCTCCCATTGTCCACTTTTAAACTTATCAGGTTCCAGCACTGATAGCTCTGTGTTCCTGCTGATCACCCTCGGCCTCAGTTTCCAACTTTCACCAGTCCCTCCCTCCCCTTTCTTGCCTGCTTTGTGAACTGTAGCTTTGATGGACTCTTGGGGCTTCTGCTTTTGCTCGCATTGTTGGGGGGGCAGTGCTTCTGTTGGCATGGATGGGGGTGGGGGGTCAGTGCTTTTGTTGCTGATGGTGTGAAGGGAGGGGTTCTTCAGGACTCTGATGTTTTTATCATTCATTCTCTGGGATTCATTGTTTTGTGTGAGGAGTACAGTTCTCAGGTTGTACACTCCGATGTAAAATGAACCTTTGAAATGGAGAGTTAGCGTTTCAGTTGAGATCCTTCACGTGGACTGGCCCAGTGTTCGGATGAAGAGTCTCGACTTGAAGAATTGACTGTACATTTCCCTCTGCAGATGGTGCACCTATAAAAATTAGTGAGGGTTTTAGGACAGGCCAAATTTCTTCAGCTTTCTCAGGAAGTAAAGGCGCTGGTGGGCCTTCTTGGCAGTGGACTCTGCTTGGTTAGACCAAGTCAGGTCATTTGTGATATTCGCCCTGAGGAACTTAAAGCTTTTGACCTGTTCCACCTGCGCACCACTGATGTAGATGAGGTTGTGCGGTCCACTACTCCTTCTGAAGTCAACAACCAATTCCTTCGTCTTGCTGACGTTGGGGGATAGGTTATTGTCTTTGCACCATGCCACCAGGTTCTTAATTTCCTCTCTGTACTCAGACTCATCATTACCCAAGATACGGCCTACAATTATGTTAACAAATTTCAAGACACATGCCGGTGATAATAAACCTGATTCTGACCTGGTCAGGTGCTGAGAGACTGTGCAGCCCAGGCAACAGATGTCTTCATCACCTCTCTGGAACTGTCCACTGCACCCGAGGGCTTCAAGGCAGCCACCATCATCCCGGTGCCCAAAAGGGCGACCGTAACCTGCCTCAGTGACCACCGTGCAGTGACTCTGACCTCAACGGTAATGAAGTGCTTTGAGCGGCTGGTTACAATCACATTAAATTCCATCTCCCTGCTACACTGGACCCTTTCCAGTTCACTTATCCCCAGTCTACTGATGATGTCATAGCCTCTGCCCTCCACTCCATCCTGTCCCACCTACGCCAGGCTGTGATTAATTGACTTCAGCTCAGTGATCATCCTTCAGACACTGGTGGCTAAGCTATCCTCATTGGTTCTCAACCTCTCTCTGTAACTGGATCTTGGACTTGTTGACAGAAAGATCACAATCAGCAACATCCCCAGCTCCATCACACTGAGCTGATACACTCCACCTGCTCAGCCTGCTGCTCTTCACACAGTTGACACATGACTGATCCAGTTCACTGATGACAACAGTGGTTGGCCTCATCAATAATGACAATGAGATGGTCTGCGGAGAGGAGGTAGAATGGTGTGAGCACAACAACTTGAGTCTCAACATGGGAAGTCTAAAGCAATGATGGTGGACTTTAGGAAGATGCAGGCTGACCCCTCCTCGTGCACATGAATGGCTCCTGCACGGAGAGAGTTAGGAGCACCGAGTTTCTGCGAGTGTATATAATGGACAATCTCACTTGGTTCCAAGATCTTAAGGAACAAACTAACGGAGATGGGAGTAGACTCTCACATGGTGGCTTGGATAGTGGACTACTTGACAGATAGACCTCAGTATGTGCGGTTGGGAGACTGTAGGTCTGACACGGTGGTCAGCAGCACAGGAGCGCCGCAGGGGACCGTGCTCTCTCCGGTCCTGTTCACCCTGTACACATCGGACTTCCAATATAACTCGGAGTCCTGCCATGTGCAGAAGTTCGCTGATGACACGGCCATAGTGGGGTGTGTCAGGAATGGACAGGTGGAGGAGTATAGGAAACTGATACAGGACTTTGTGATATGGTGCAACTCAAACTACCTGCGTCTCAATATCACCAAGACCAAGGAGATGGTGGTGGACTTTAGGAGATCTAGGCCTCATATGGAGCCAGTGATCATTAATGGAGAATGTGTGGAGCAGGTTAAGACCTACAAGTATCTGGGAGTACAGTTAGACGAGAAGCTAGACTGGACTGCCAACACAGATGCCTTGTGCAGGAAGGCACAGAGTCGACTGTACTTCCTTAGAAGGTTGGCGTCATTCAATGTCTGTAGTGAGATGCTGAAGATGTTCTATAGGTCAGTTGTGGAGAGCGCCCTCTTCTTCGTGGTGGCGTGTTGGGGAGGAAGCATTAAGAAGAGGGACGCCTCACATCTTAATAAGCTGGTAAGGAAGGCGGGCTCTGTCATGGGCAAAGTACTGTAGAGTTTAACATCGGTAGCTGAGCGAAGGGCGCTGAGGAGGCTACGGTCAATTATGGAAAACTCTGAACATCCTCTACATAGCACCATCCAGAGACAGAGAAGCAGTTTCAGCGACAGGTTACTATCGATGCAATGCTCCTCAGACAGGATGAAGAGGTCAATACTCCCCAATGCCATTAGGCTCTACAATTCAACCGCCAGGACTTAAGAACTTTTTAAAAGCTATTATTAATGCTTTTTGAGATAGTGATTTAGATGCATATCATATTTTTTACTGAGTTAAGTATTGTATGTAATTAGTTTTGCTACAACAAGTGTATGGGACATTGGAAAAAAAGTTGAATTTCCCCATGGGGATGAATAAAGTATCTATCTATCTATCTATCTATCTAACACCACCACTTTGATCAAGAAAGCACAGAAACATCTCCTATTCCTGAGGAGATTGAAGCAAGCAAGGCTCCCTATGTTTCAGAGACACTGAGACAGACACTTAAATCATGTAGGAAACGAAACCCAATAGCGTGAATGCTTCACTACCAGACAAGCTCGATGCCTGTCATGCTCACTTTGAAAGGGAGAATAAAACCACAGAAATGAGAAGGTCCCTGCAGTATCCAGTGATGTCAGGGCGCTGGAGCAGGGACCCAATCGCAGACCCAGTACTGTGCACATGTGATATTAATTGAGTAACAAATCCCGATGTGCAAACAAAATCAGTGACAAAGTTCAGGCAGAGATCAAAACAGCCAGAGAAATCCAAAAACCAGAATCGGGAAACAGGCAGAGTCGATATTCAGACGGACGAGTACAGATACGAATGCTGGAAAGGCTCAGGAAAATTCACTGGCACAATCTGACAACAAACAGGTGAAAACACAGGACTGAAATACACTGAGCAATAAACAGAGAGGCAGATGATAGGTGGAGCATAATGAGACAGAAGTGGCAGCAAAACAGGTAATAATGAGAAACAGATGAGAGACGGAGTACTCAGTGATACAGGGGCCGGAGTGGAGCAGGAACGGGGACAGGAGCACATGGCAAGACAAAACCACAGACTGACAGCGAGGGGGAAACACACAAATAGACAGGAGTTCAACTGGAGGTACTGACAGTAACGCCCCCCCCCCCCCCCGCCACACAGATGCCTCCTGGCATCACGGCAGGTAGAGCTGGGTGCTGGTGATGAAAGTCCCTGATGAGAGAGGGGTCCAGGATGTTACGGGCAGGGACCCAGCACCTCTCAGGACTGTAGCCCTCCCAGTCCACAAGGGACTGGAGGCCATGGCGATGAACGTCCAGCAGTTGATGCACCATGAAGGCCTCTGACCCATTGATGAGCCGTGGGGGAGGGTCGGAGGTTTGGGGACAGGGCACAGGGGTGGCTCATGAAAGGTTTGATGCGGAACACATGGAAGGTGGGATGAAAGCGGCGGAGAGTAGAGGGAGCTTGAGTCGGACAGCAGCAGGGCTGATGACTTTAGCAATGGGAAAGGGGCCGATGAAGCGGGGGGGGGGGGGCAAGCTTGCGGGAATCCACCTTGAGGGGTAGGTCTCGGGTTGAAAGCCAGACATGTTGTCCCTGGCGGTAACGGGGTTCTTGGTGCGATGGCAGTCAGCTTGATGCTTGATCCTAGCAGAGGCACGGAGAAAGGCAGAGCGAGTGTGTCTCCACGTCCGCTGACAACAGCGGATGAATGCCTCGGCAGATAGAATGCCAACCTCCTCCTCCTGGGCAGGAAACAGTGGAGGTTGGTAGCCAAGGCAGCACCCGAAGGGGGGCAGTCTGGTGGATAAGTATGGATGAAACTTTATGGCATACTCGGCCCAGGGTAGCTGCTGACTCCGCAAGGAGAGGTTCTGGGAGACCAGACACTGCAATACGGTCTCCAGTTGTTGGTTGGCCCGCTCGGCCTGGCCATTGGTCTGTGGGTGGAATCCTGAAGACAGACTCACAGAGGCACCCAGAAGATTACAGAAGGCCCTCCAGAAGCTGGATGTGAATTGAGAGCCCCTGTCTGACTCAACATCTACAGGTAACCCATGTAATTTAAAAACATGCAGTACTAGTAATTCGGCTGTTTCTTTGGCAGAGGTGAGTTTAGGTAAAGGAATGAAGTGTACAGAGTTGGAGAAACGATCAGTTAGTGTGAGAATGGTGGTGTTACCATCTGATGGGGGAAGACTGGTGACAAAATCCAGGGCAATGTGGGACCAGGATCTCTTGGGGTTGTAACAGACCAGTGGGTGACTGGTTACAGTTCTTGCCTTGAGCACAGACTGAGCAGGCTGAGACAAAGTTGCGGATGTCATCTCCCATGGAGGGCCACCAGAACCATCGACTGATGAAGGCCTGAGTACGCCTGGTGCCAGGGTGACAGGATAACCGGGAGGAATGACCCCACTGCAATACCTGTGAGCGGACAGAGCTGGGAACATAAACACGGTTAGTGGGGTTTGACTGGGGGCTGCCTCACTCTGTTGAGCAGCTTGCACCATGGATTCAATGTCCCATTGCTCTGCACCCACGAGACAGTGAGCAGGGAGGATGACATCGGGGACCTCAGGGGTTTCAGAGGAAGGAAATCTTCGGGAGAGGGCATCAGTTTTCCATTCTTGGAACCGGGGCAGAAGGACAGAGTAAAATTGAATCTTGAGAAAAACAGGGACCAACGAGCTTGACTGGAGTTAAGACGCTTGGCCGAATGGATATATTGGATATATACCTTTTCCATGGATTGTCACCTTGTCGCAGTGGAGAAGCTTGTGTGGTCCTGAGATCCCGAGAGCGAAGCCGTCTGGAGCTATGCTCCTGGTAGGGTCACCCATGGCGGTAAGGTCGAGGGTGAGGTCCCCGACAAAGAACAATCCAACCAAGACCTCAACGGTGGAACAGGCCGACGAAGTTACTTCGAACTCAACAACTGTGGAGGCGGATGAAGGCTGCAACAAATCCATCAGCTCCAATTGTCGTGGTTTCCATGCCATTGGAATCATTTGGTTGATTTGTGAAGTATCGTGTGCTTCTTGGAGTGCAACATTAAGTACACATTAAACAAATACACGCACAGGTGTCTTCGCTCTGTGGGACACTTCTTCAAGTCTTTCAGCGATTGGGGGAGGGCGGTGGGAGCAGGCAATGTGATAGCTGGAAGCTCCTAGTCAAGAACCAGCATGAAAATGGTGAATACTTGATTCAATCACTCAACTTTTGGACAGAAGCAGTTAAGTTGTTTGATAGCAGTATTGACGTCTGAGCAGCCCTATTTAGGATCCACCCTGCTCACCCTGAACTAGGAGGGGGCTAGAAAAGGTGCCCTGCAAATAGTCTGCTTCACCCCATCCTGTCTGGAAAGCTGCATCCAGAGGGATCACCATCATGTGGTCGAGAAACACCGAGAAGTGAAACTATGAAATCTGGAACCTGGAATATACGAACTCTGATGGATAACCCAAATCAGAGAGGAGAACTGCCTTTGTTGCCCGGAAACTCCAAAATTTCAACTCTGACCTTGTTGCTCTGCAGAGCTGGAGAAGGGCAACTACAGGAAGAGCAAGGTCAACACACCTTTTTCTGGAAAGGACTTGATCCTGAACAACCGAGGATCCATGGAGTAGGTTTGGCCATCAGAAACAGCCTACTTCAGAAGCTGACAGAGCAACCACTGGGAATCAACGAACGTTTCATGACTCTGCGAATCCAGCTCATCAAGAACCATCATTAGTGCCTATGCTCCAACTCTGGACGCTGAAGATGAAGTAAAGATGAACTTCTACGCCCAACTTGACCACATCCTTTCCTCTGTTCCCAACAAGGACAAGATCATTTTCTTGGGAGACTTCAATGCCGGAGTCAGGAAAGACCATAGGCTCTGGACTGGAATAATAAGCAAGGAAGGAGTTGGAAAGGTCAACGCCAATGGAACACTCCTCCTCACCAAATGTGCTGAACACAACCTGGTGATTACAAACACCCTATTTTGCCAGAAAAACAGGTACAGAGTCTCCTGGCAGCATCCACGCTCCAAACACTGACACCTCATCGACTACATCATCCATGCTCCAAACACTGGCACCTCGTCGACTACATCATCCACGCTCCAAACACTGGCACCTCATCGACTACATCATCGTACGATCTCAGGACCAACAAGATGTACTGATAACAAGAGCTGTTACTGGTGCCGACGAGTGCTGGACAGACCATCGACTCATCTCATCCACCATGAGAATGAAGATTCGGCCCAAAAGGAAACACCAAAATCAGAACACTATTAAGAAATTTAATGTTGACATCCTTCAAGACATCAACCATATACAGAAGTTCCAACAAAATCTTCAAGAACAACTGCCTCAACAAATCCCACCATCTGCAGAAGAACACTGGAATCAACTGAAGAACGCTATCATCACCTCCTGCAAAGAAACAATTGGGTTCAAGATGAAAAAACATCAGGATTGGTTCGATGATAACGACAAACTACACCAACAACTCATCGACGAAGAGAGAAAAGCTTTCATCACCTTACAAAATGACCAACAATTGGCTACCAAAAGGAAATGCTTTCAGGAATGCAAGGCTGCAGTCCAGAAGAGCACCCGAAACCTGAAAAACCAATGGTGGAGGAAGAAAGCTCAGCAAATCCAACAACTGGCAGATGCCAATGACACGCGAGGCTTTTTCAATGCCACTAAAGCTATTTTTGGTCCATGCACTCATGATCAAGCCCCTCTCAAAAGCAAAGATGGTTCAACCATCCTGAAGAGCAATGCTGACATCAATTCTAGATGGAGGGAGCACTTTGAAGATCTTCTAAATCAGACCATCTCATTTGACAGGAATGTGATTAACAACATTCCAAAACAGCCCGTTGATGACTCCCTAAGCAAAATACCAACACTTGAAGAAGTCAAGGAAGCCATCAAAACCTTGAAAAACAACAAGGCCGCTGGACTCAATGGAATACCAGCCGAGGTCTACAAAATTGGAGGTAACCTGCTTCATTATCAACTGCATCAACTTCTCATCAAGATCTGGATAAATGAAGACGTGCCAGTAGACTTTAGAGACTCAGCAATCGTTCCCATCTACAAAAGGAAAGGCGATCGATCCGAAAGCGGAAACTATCATGGAATTTCCCTGTTAGCAACAGCAGGAAAGATCCTCACCTGCATCATGAACAACCAGCTCAAGCCTTTAGCCAAGAAGATCCTTCCGGAGACACAAGCTGGTGTTAAACCATCATGTGAAGCAATTGACATGATCTTCACAATGCGACAACTACAAGAAAAATGTTGTGAACAACTTCAACCCTTGTACATGGCATTCATCTACCTCACCAAAGCCTTTAACTCAGTATCGAGGGAACTCCTATGGGATGTCCTATCCACCTATGGATGCCCTGAAAAGTACATTCGAATCCTGCGACTCCTCCATGATGGCATTCTTGCCACAGTCATGGTCAACAATAGTAACTGTGAGCCTTTTCAAGTGAGATCAGGAGTAAAACAGGGATGCTTGATTGCCCCAGCTTTGTTCACCATCTTCATTGCAACAATCATCCACGTTATCAAGGACGACCTACCCCCAGGAATCTAAATTGTCTACAGAACAGATGGCAGACTTTTCAATCTTGCTCGTCACAAGTCCAAAAACAAGACATCCATGAGTTCCCTCATCGAGTTCCAATATGCAGATGACAACAGTGTTGCAGCTCTTTCAGAAAACCACCTACAACAGATTCTGACTGCCTTCAACCGTGCATACATGAAACTTGGACTTATAATCAATTCCAAGAAGACTCAGATCATCTACCAACCATCACTAACTGAGACAAATCGGATTGAATCATCAGTTCAACTTGGCGAAACAACCCTGGAAAACGTGGACCACCTTCCATATCTTGGAAGTCACCTCTCCTCCAATGTCAACCTTAATGACGAGATCCAACATCGTCTTAAATGCGCTGGAACAGCTTTTGGACGTCTCTGAACAAGAGTCTTTCATGATCATAACATCCGAACAGACACCAGAACGTTAGTGTATAAAGCAATGGTAATCCCAATGCTCCTGTACGCATCAGAAACCTGGACAACATCTGAAGGCACTTGAAAAGTTCCATCAACGCTGTCTTCGAAACATCTTAAATGTCAGCTGGGAAGATAGAAGAACCAACGTCAGCGTGCTAAGTGAAGCAAAAACAATGAGCATTGAAGCCTATGTCATCAAGAACCAACTAAGATGGAGTGGTCATGTTGTTTGGATGAAAGACGAACGTCTGCCAAAACAAATCTACTCCCAGCTTAAAGAAGGCAAACGTAAAAGAGGCGGACAACAGAAGAGATTCAAAGACTTCTTAAAAGCCCACATGAAGAAATGTAACATCGACATCAACAATTGGGAAACCAATGCCAAGGACAGGAAACTCTGGCAAGCCATCATCCGAGAAGGAACAGCAACTTTCGAAGCCAACAGATTAGAAGACAAGAGAAGAAAATGGAAAGAGAGGCAGTAACAACTAAAGCTCGATCTGCCATCTGGAACTACCTGTGCTGAATGCAGAACTTTCAAAGCCAAGATTAGACTCATAAGCCACTTGAGAACCCATAAATAGATCAACAGAACGAAGACCATCATCCTCGACCTCGAGGGATAGCTACGACAATCAGTCCAGACTAAGAATGGCGCCTTGGCTCCCTCCAGCCAATGCCTCCACTCCTCCAGAGCTAGCTTCACAGCCAGCAGCTCCTGGTTTCTGACATAGTAATTCTGCTCCGTGGGAGTGAGGCAGTGAGAGAAGGCATCTTAGGGTTGTACCTTCTCATCTTTGGCTGAGCGCTGAGAGAAGACAGCTCCTACACCAATGTCAGACACATCCACCTCCACAATGAACTGCCGGTCGGTGTCGGTGGAATCAGGATGGGGGCGGAGGTGAAACGTTCCTTCAGGACAGAGAATGCTTTTTCAGCAGCCGGGAACCAGGAGAATCTGACAGCCAGTGAGGTAAGAACAGTGAGTGGTGCAGCCAGTGTACTGTAATTTCTGATGAAGCGGTGAT
Organism: Hemitrygon akajei; assembly: GCF_048418815.1. Taxonomy (NCBI): domain Eukaryota; kingdom Metazoa; phylum Chordata; class Chondrichthyes; order Myliobatiformes; family Dasyatidae; genus Hemitrygon; species Hemitrygon akajei. Next base: position 12,625,301 of record NC_133140.1, on the reverse strand, counting down.
AGAAGTTAGCAAAGCCCAAGAAGCGTTGCAACTCCCAACGAGTAGAGGGTTGGGGCCTTTCAACCACCGCCTAGACCTTCTGTTTGTCCATCTGAATGGAACCACCTGAAATTACATACCCCAGGAAGGAGATGGTATTGCGATGAAACTCACATTTCTCAGCCTTCACAAAGAGCTGGTTCTCCAGAAGGCACTGGAAAACTCTGCAGATGTGACCTGTGTGTTCAGCAAGGGACTTAGAAAAAATTCAAAATGTCTTTGGGACACACAAAAACAAATTGGTTCAGTATGTCCCTGAGAAAATAATTTACTACGGCTTGGAAGATGGTGGGGGCATTGGTGAGACCGAATGGCATGACCAGATACTCGAAATGGCCTGAGGTGGTGTTGAAGGAAGTCTTCCACTCGTCCCCTTCACGGATGTGGACAAGATGGTGGGCATTACGGAGATCAAGCTTGGTGAAAACTGAGGTTCCTTGTAGTAGATCAAATGCCGAAGTCATGAGCGGAAGAGGGTAACGGTTCTTAACAGTGATTTCATTCAGTCTCCGATAATGCATGAATGCAAGGAACCGTCCTTCTTTTCAAAGAAAAAACCAACACCAGCAGAGGAGGAAGACAGCCAGATGATGCCTGCAGCCTGGGACTCTTGAATTTACTTATTAATGGCTTCTGTTTCAGGTACATATGGATGATGAGGTGGTAAGGAAGTGCCCCAGGACTTGATAAACACAGCCTTGGGGTCCATTAGTCAGGAGGGATGGCACTAAGGTAAGGAAATTTCTCAGAGGGATCTGGGCTTGGAGACAAAGGGGATCCAAGCATGGCGGAAGCGGTGCGAGTGACAGAATGGACTCCAGCCTACAATCTTGCGACTGAGCCAGTCAACGTGGGGGTTGTTTTTAACTATCTTGGGATGGCCCAGGACAATGGGAGCTTGAGGAGAGTCAGTAACATAAAGGGTTATCTGTTCATGGTAGTTGCCGGTGTTACGTACCCATGACACGTGACAGTGGTGTACTTGTCACGTGACTGGGGTTGAAGTTATACTGGACTTGAGGTAATGGTCTTGTGATGGTGGAGTGACGTCATTTTCCTGCCAGTAGAGGTCATGTGACAGGTTTTTTTTAAAGGGTATAAAAGGAGGACCCCTCCCTGTGAGGAGGGGCAGTTCGTGGCTGGATTTGCCATTTTGACTTCATGCCACTGCGTGATTTAATGTTATGACGCAGTTTAGTTGAAAGATGAAGTTTTATTTAATGCCTAAAGTTTAAAAGGTCATTGCCCGCAGTTTCTTTATAACACTGCTAGTTGAGATTCAGTGGAGAGTGAAGATCGGAGTTCGGGAGATAAAAGATTGAGGAGAATCGATTTCGACAGTGAAACAGGTTCGACCTTGTTTGATCCTTATTCGGAAGGAATTCGTTGACTGTTCTCGTGTTAATCCCTGTGAAAAATCAGAAAGGATTGGGAACTGTGTTGTAAAGGAAAGGTCAGTGCCTTTAAGCCGTTTTATTTGTCCATCTACGTAAAATTCTTCGTGGGAAAAGTTCGATTTGGGAACCGAAACAAGACGACGTGAAAGAGAATTTAAATCGTCCTAAAAAGTCTCTCCCTTAAATGGACTGTAAGCATTTTGAACTTTTGCAACATCGCTTTAAGAACTGTTTAAGCTTCATCGCTTTAAGAACTGTTTAAGCTGCCGCACAGCAGCTGATTTCCGGTTACGTTAGTGATTTGTTTACTTTTGGGGGGTTCGTTTTCAGTGTTTAATAAACGTGTTATTTGTTATAAATCCCCCTGCCTAACTCATATATTTATTGTTGCTTGAATCTGTAACACCGGATAAAGTGAGACTCACCGGGGCCATGACATGGGTGATGTTAGCCAGTCTCTGACCGTTCAAGGTGTTGGCCACCAATGGTGACTGGAGAGCAGACGTGGGTAACCCCCACTGGGCAGCCAAGCTGGAATCGATAAAACGCCCCTCGGCACCAGAATCGACCAAGATGGAGACTGCTCTCCGTTGGACGCCCCACTCCAGAGAAGCAGGTATGAGAGTGAGAGGTGTTGAGGAGGGCCGGTCAGGGGTCATGCTCACCAGTACTCCTCATCCTACTGAGGAGCACTGGCTTTACTGGGCAGGTGGAGACGAAGTGGTCTGGTTGGCCACAGTACAGACAGGAACGGGTGCTGATTCTCCTTTGTCTTTCAGTTGGCGTCAGGCGGGTACAGTCAACATGCATAGCTTCAGGCTCTGGAATGGGAATTGTAATTAGGGGCAAACGGCAGGGCAATGTAGACTGACGAGGAGCTTGGAACTCACCCAGTGCTCCCAGGGACCCTCTGGAACCCTTCCCTCTGCAACACTGCTGAAGGCAAGCATGGATGGCCAAATCCACCAGGGCTTCAAAGATGGCAGGAAGGTCCTGGGTGACCAGCTCATCTTTGATGTCTTCACAGGAAGGTGTCGTACTGTGCCTGAGTTCCAGCCACTGGGGGTGGCTAGGGTCCGGAACTCTATGGCGTAATCTGACTCAGATCTGCGCCCCGGTGCACGTGCAGTATTTCGCGTGCAGCCTCTCTCCCATGTTTGGAACAATCAAACACTTTTCTCATCTCCTCAGAAAATAACTGAAAACTACTGCAGAAAGGGGAGCCTGCGTCCCAGACGGCTGTTCCCCATTCTCTCGCCCGACTGGATAGTTGGGTGATGACATAGGCCTCCTTGACTCGATCAGTCAGAAATGTTGTTGGTTGTAAATCAAGAATGAGGGTGCACTGGGAAAGAAAAGAGCGGCAGGTACTGGGCTCACCTGAGTACTTTTCTGGAGGAGGCAGACGGGGCTCGTGGACGGGAGGAGTGAGCGAGGACACGGAGGGAAGGGTGGAAAATGCAGTTGTAGAATATTGATGGGTGCTCTGGGACAGCTGGAGTGACTGAGTCTGGGCCACAAGATCGGCTACGTCGGCAGAAAGTGACTCCACTACCCTGAACACGGAGTCCAGCTAGTTCTGGAGTCTCCCCAGCATCACTCCCTGCTGTTCCAGGGCTGCTCTCAGATGATCGGGTCTGCTGGATCCATTCTGGCCAGATTGTACTGTCAGGACGCTGGAGCAGGGATCCAATCGCAGACCCAGCATGGTACACAGTGACAAATCCCAAGGTGCAAACAGAGTCAGGCAGAGATCAAAACAGCCAGAGAAATCCAAAAACCAGAATCGGGAAACAGGCAGAGTCGATATTCAGACGGACAGGGTACAGATACGAAAGCTGGAAAGGCTCAGGAAAACTCACTGGCACAACCTGGCAACAAACAGGTGAAAACACAGGACTGAAATACACTGAGCAATAAACAGAGAGGCAGATGATAGGTGGAGCACAATGGGACAGAAGTGGCAGCAAAACAGGTAATAATGAGAAATAGGTAAGAGGTGGAGTACTCAGTGATACAGGGGCTGGAGTAGAGCAGGAACGGGGACAGGAGCACATGAGGCATGAAAACAAACAAGAACACATGGTAATACAAAACCACAGACTGACGGCTAGGGGGAAAACACACAAATAGACAAAGTTCAACCGGAGATACTGACAAGTGACCTGTCTCAGAGGCCGATGTCAGACTGTCCTTCAAGAGAGTGGGCCCTGACAAGGCCGCAGAGTACCTGGTAATGACGGCAGTTTTAAAAGATATTTTCAGTCTCTGACTGCTCTACTTGGAAGTACCCACCTGCTTCAAAAGGGCAACAGTTATACCACTCCCCAAGAAGAGCAGTGCGAGCTGCCTCAACGACTAGCATCCTGAAGCAGTCACACCTACAGTGATGAAACGCTTTGAGAGGTTGGTCATCCTGTCTCAGGAGGGACCTGTACCCGCTGCGATTTGCCTACTGCCACAATAGGGCTTCGGCAGGCGCAATCTAAATGGTTCCCCGCGCAGCCTTGGACCTGGACAATACAAACAGGATGCCGTTCATCATTCCTACAGTCCTGATTGACAAGCTACAGAAACCAGACCTACATACCTCCGTCTGTAACTGGATCCTCAACTTCCTTACCAGAAGGCCACAATTGGAGCATGTCCACCTCGCTGACAATCAACACAGTGATGTGTGCTTAACCCACTGCTCTACTCTCTCTATACCATTGACTGGAAAGCTAGGCAAAGCTCAAATGCCACCTATAAATTTGTTGATGATACAGCTTTTGTTGGCAGAATTTCAGATGGTGACGAAAGAGCACACAGGAGTAAGATATACCAGTTAGATGAGTGGTGTCGCAGCAACAATCCTTGCACTCAACATCTACAAAACCAAAGAGCTGGTTGTAAACTTCAGAAAGTCTAAGATGAGGGAACACGAATCAATCTTCATAGAGGGATCAGAAGTGGAGCGAGTGAGCAATTTCAAGTTCCTGGATGTCGATATCTCTGAAGAACTAACTTGGACACAATGTATTGATGCAGCTGTAAAGAAAGCAAGACAGTGACTATATTTCATTAGGAGTTTGAGATTTGGTTTGTCAACTGAAACACTTGGAAAATTCTACAAATGTACTGTGGAGAGCGTTCTGACTGACTGCATCACCGTCTAATATGGGGGGAGGGCAGGGGGAGGTTACTGCACAAGACCGAAGTAAGTTGCAGAAAGTTGTAAAATTAGACGGCTCCATCATGGCTACTAGCCTCCATAGTGTTCAACACATCTTCAAGAAGCAGTGCGTCAGGAAGGCAGTGTCCATCATTAAGGACCCCAACACCCAGGGCATTCCCTCTTCACACTGTTACCATCAGGAAGGAAGTACAGAAGCCTGAAGGCACACACTCAGCGATTCAGGAATAGCTTCTTCCCCTCTGCCATCCGATTTCTAAATGGACATTGAAACCATTAGCACTATCTCAACACTCTTTTGAGGGGTGGGTTTGCACTATTTATTCTAACTTATCTCTTTAATAAACATTTAAATCCGAGGGGTGATTGATATGTTCGTGGCCTAAGGTAGAAGGATTCAATTTTAGAAAACCTAGCACATTCATTTTTCAACGCAGTCATCTCCTACATTTACACACTTATTCCAATGGTCGTGGAGCATATGGATCTTGGACCTCCAGAAAGTGTCCACAGCAGGGGTGATTGATAAGTTTGTGGCCTAATGTAGAAGGAGATCAGTTATACAGCTCTCTTAACATGCACATGCAGTTCAACTCTTTGAGTGATTATGCAGAAAGTTTGAAGTTAATAACTCATCTCCTTCTACCTTAGGCTGCAAACTTATCAATCACCCCTGATGAGTTAAAAACTGATGAGTTATTAACCTCAAACTTACTGCATAATCACTCAAAGAGTTGAACTGTATAACTCATCTCCTTCTTCCTTAGCCCACAAACTTATCAATCACCCATGCTGTGGACACTTTCTGGAGGTCCAAGATCCATATGCTCCACGACCACTGGACTAAGTGTGTAAATGTAGGAGGTGACTACATTGAAAAATAAATGTGCTAGGTTTTCTAAAATTGACTCCTTCTTCTTTAGGCCACAAACTTATCAGTCACCCCCGAATTCTTAATGTAGTTCTCTTTTTTCTCTATATTTAATATCATGTATTTCATTGTAGTGCTACTGCAAAGTTAACAAATGTCACGACATATGCCAGTGATATTAAACCTGATTCTGATGTGCAGAGAGACCTTGGTAAGAAATTGGTGCCATGGTTGACAGGATAGTGTAGATTCAGCGTGCTCACCTTCAAAGTCTGAGGCAATGAGTATAGAGGAGTTAGGATGTCTTGTTGCAGGGACAACAGTTAGTCCACCTGGTACAGCTCAGGTCACCACGCTACAGAATAGATGTGGTATACCACACTCTGTGTACAATTATGCAGGCAATAGAGGAAGTGCAGAAGAGATTCTGCCTCAGAATAGAGGGGTGTCTTTTTAGAACGAGATGAGGAGAGATTTCTTTAGCCAGAGGGTGGTGAATCTGTGGAATTCACTATCACAGACCGCTGTGGAGGGCAGGTCATTGAATATATTTAAAGCTGAGGTTGATAGGTTCCTGATTCATAAGGGTGTCAAAGATTATGGGGAGAGGACAGGAGAATGCTGCAAAACAACAAATTTCAGTACTGCGTGCAAAAGTCTTAGGCACCTAAGATTTTTAATGTGCTTTCTGATATGGCCTCCAAAGAGCCCTGAGCTACAGAGGCTGTCAGAGAGACAGAAGCAAGTGAAACAGCCAAAGTCAGCAGAAGAACTGTGGCAAGTTCTCCAAGATACCTGGAATAACCTACCAACCAACTTTCTTATAAAACAGTGTACCTCAGAGAATTGATGCAGTTTTAAAGGCAAACGGTATTCACCAAATACTGATTTGATTTAGTCTTTTTTTGCAGTTTACTGTTCTTTACAGTAATTTTTTTTGATACAAGACCATAAGATATAGGAGCAGAATTAAGCCATTTGGCCCATCGAGTCTACTCTCCCATTTTATCATGGCTGATCCATTTTCCTCTCAGTCCCAACCTCCCGCCTCCCCCCCCCCACCTCTGCCCCGTACCCTTCATGCCCTGACTCATCAAGAATCTATCAACCTCTGCCTTAAATATACATAAAGCCCTGGCCTCACAGCTGCCTGTGACAATGAATTCCACAGGTTGAAATATTTAGAAACTTTTCGTGTCATTATTTTTGGAAAGCATATTCACTTTACAGATCTTTTTTACATGTGTCTAAGCCTTTTGCACAGTATTGTGTGTCAGTGACAACAAACCTGATTCTGACAAAAGCAACTGTAGGTACGGGGATCTGGTGCTGCAGGAACAGCACCTCATATTGCATAACCCAATGGCAAAGACACTGAATTCTCCAGCAACCAGGGGGGGTTCCGGTGACGTCATAGTCAAGAATGGCAGCTTAAGTCACTAGCTCCTCCGGAAAAACGCATATTTAGCCCTGTTATCTGATCAAATATAGTATTTTTCAAAAGTATTTCAACTGATAAGAGGGGCAAGAATGGGGAAAAGGAATGGAAATAAAAAAAGCGATACTGCGGAAACTGCAGCCGAGAGGAGTGCAGCGAGCGGCTCTCTGACCTGACCGCATGCTAGCGAGGTGGACGCTGGGCCTCGCTCAGGCGAAGCGGCAAATATGATCGAAATTTTGAAAGAGATAAGGGAGTTCCAGAAAGATATAAAACAGCAGCTACATGATATTAAGTCAGAGCTCACCAACGTCAATCAAAAAATAGCGGTGGCAGAGACTCAAATTGAGCAGGTGGAAGATCGTGTTCAAAACATGGAACGGATACTGAGTAAGACGATAAAAATATTAAATCACCAAGAAGGTAAACTGCTTGACCTGGAGGGAAGATCATGGCGGAAAAATATCAGAATCTACAATGTTCCCGAAGGAGCGGAGGGCTTGTCTATGACGGAGTTTGTCGGAAAGTTGCTGCGGGACGTGCTGGGGCTTCCCTCGACTATGGAGCTGGAAACTGAGAGAGCGCATTGTGCGCTTGTCCCGAAGCCTACCGGAGATAGAGCAGATAAGCCACGCTCAATAATAATTAAATTCCTTCAGACAGTTCCAAGGCGGAGATTCTACGAAGGGCCAGGGGTAAGAAGAGGGTGTTTTTAGACAATAAATTAATACATTTCGACCAAGATCACCCAACCCCCCGCGGTCCTGCAAAAACGTAAAGAATACTCTGAAGTAAAGCGAATACTAAAGCAAGAAAGGATTAGATTTCAAACTCCGTACCCTGCTAAACTGCGAGTGTTTTATGAAGATGGGATCCAACTGTATCAGACAGTGGAAGAGGCGACTACAGACATGAAGGCCAGAGGGTTGCCCGTCAGCGTGATCAAAACAAGGGAAAGCCTGGCAGAGGAATTATCCCACTCCGCTTGGGAAATAGTGTGAGAATCGAGAAGGCAGGAGACGGGAGGAGGCCAAGAGAAGTATATCAGGAAGAGACTGGGAGTTTTCCAAACACAGCCCTCACCCCCTTCAGAAGAGCCATAAGGTTTGGCTAACTTTAAAAATGTTGAGAAGCTAAACGGAAGCAAAAGTAGACGGTGATATACCTATCTCTAGAAATACTTATTATAATGTGGATTTTATATTACTTATTTGTTATTCTTTATTCGCTCACTTACTCCTTTTTCCCCATCAAAATGAGAATATATATATATATATATATGTGTTTGTATGTATGTAATATATATATATGTGTGTGTGTGTGTGTGTGTGTCTGTGTGCGTGTGGGTGCGTGTGTGTGTGTATATATATATATATATATATACATATAGGAGGAGTACACAGGGAAATCTTTTCTGTGTAATGGATTTGTTCACTGACTTTTATGAATACTGCATTGGGGGCACTCAACTCACAAGTAGGAGGGGTTATCCCCCACAGCTAGACATTTCCTCTAGCTCAACGCAGGGTCATCTACCAGAGAACTCAGCCTTGGAATCACATGTTTGTTGCCATTTTTGTTATTATTTACACTCATTATTCTGCTCCCCATTCTGTATATACAAGAATAGACTATTTCATAACATTTGGAAAAGACAAAGACAAAATAAACACTTATGGAATTGGGACAATAGATGTAAGTGACCATGCACCTATATATTTATCTGTTGATTTTGACCTACAACCAAAGAATACTATTTGGAAACTAAATTCAAGTCTACTCAGTGATCTGTACTTTAAGGAACAAATTAAAAAAGAAATTGGTCTCTACTTAGAATTTAATGATAATGGAGAGGCTTCACCTCCCATTTTATGGGATACTCTGAAGGCTGTCTTTCGAGGGAAAATTATAGCAATATCTCATATAAGAAAAAAATAAGAAATAAAACATTAGAGGAATTACAAAATAGGCTGAAGGAACTAGAGAAAAAACACAAATTGAATTTGGCACAGGATACATTAGGGGAAATTTTAAAAATTAGGAATGAAATTAATAGTTTGGCTACACAAGAAATTTGGAAAAATTTAATGTTCCTGAAACAGAGACATAATGAAAGTGGATTGGTCTCTATGAAAATACTGGCATGGAAACTGAAAAAAAAAGATAGCAGAAAATACAATTCATAGAATTAGGGACCCAAGAACAAAAGTGATAAAAAAAAAGCTAAGTTAAATTCAAGAAGCTTTTGAAGTGTTTTACAAAACTCTATATTCCAAAGTTCCAGGGGAAGCATAACCCAAATTGACACCTTCTTGAATTCTCTAGATTTACCCACTTTAAGCGAAGCACAAAATAGAACGATGACTGCTGACATAACTGAAGTTGAATTAAAAGCTGCAATTAATAGGCTTAAATTAAGCAAGTCACCAGGATCAGATGGGTATACAGCAGAGTGGTAAAAAGAATTTAAAAATGAGTTAATTCCTGTTTTGCTCCCCACACTGAACTGGGCTCTAAAAAAAGCACAAATGCCACCCAGCTGGAAGGAAGCGATAATCTCAGCTATACCGAAAGAAGGCAAGGATAAAATGGAATGCGGGTCATTTAGACCAATATCCGTTCTTAATGTAGATTATGGATTATTTACCTCCATCATGGCCAAACGATTAGAGGAGTTTCTACCCATACTGATAAGTAACAATCAGACAGGTTTTATACAACAATGCCAAACACAAGACAATATACGAAGGACACTTCACATTATGGATCATATACAAAAAAATAAAATCGAAGCAATAGTGATAAGTGTGGATGCTGAAATGGCATTTGATTTGGTTAATTGGAATTTTCTTTACAGAGTTTTACATAGATTTGGTTTCCAAGACACAATTATTAAAACTATACAGACACTATATGACAATCCTACTGCTAGGATTAAAATCAATGGATATTTATCAAATAGTCTTACCCTAGAAAGGGGCACGAGATAGGGTTGTGGATGGTCACCGCTATATCAGACAAAATGAAGATATCAGGGGAATTACTATTAAAGGGATAGAGCATAAATTGGCTTGTTATGCAGATGACATTTTGATCTGTCTAGGGCAACCAAAATACTCTTTACCTAAATTGATGCAATCCTTTAAACAATATGGTCAATTATCAGGATACAAGATCAACACAGATAATACCCAATTACTTTCATATAACTATAGTCCACCAAGAGAAATTGTAAGTAGATATCCCTGGGCATAGCACACAGAGTCTTTCAAATATTTGGGCATCATTATGCCAAAAGATTTGGCAAAATTATCAGAATGTAATTATCAGCTTTTATATAAAAAACATTAAGGAAGATATGGCAAGATGGAACCTGATTCCTTTTTTTCAGTCTCAGTTCAAGGATTGAGTCTATTAAAATGAATATACTGCCCAGATTGTTATACCTCTTTCAGACCCTACCAATGGAGATTAATCAAAATCAATTCAGTGAATGGAACACGATGTTATCAAGGTATATTTGGCAGGGTAAAAGGCCTAGGGTTTGTCTCAAAACTTTGCAATTAGCAAAGGAAAAGGGGGGATATGGCTTACCTTCTCTTAGAGATTATTATTTTGCAGCACAGTTGAGAGCTGTGATATGTTGGTGCAACCCATCATATGATGCTCAATGGAAAAACATTGAGGAGTGGGTACTTCCCATCCCTATACAAGCAATTTTGGCTGATAACAACCTGCAAAGGTACATAAATACTATTGATAACCCATGGGTGAAATTGACTCTTAAGGTATGGAAAACTACTATAAAAGAATATAATCTAGAGGGAGATATTGCAATTCTTAAATGGTGTGCATATGACTCGGATTTTACACCAAATAAATTGGATGCTAGATTTAAGGATTGGACAGCTAAAGGAATAACAGTTCTTTGCAACATAATGAAAGAAGGAACACTGTTCAGTTTTGAAATGCTTAGAGAGAAACACTTCTTAGAAAAACAAGATTTTCATCGGTATTTACAGATGCGAGAATATGTTAATAAGATGCTTAAAAATGTAACCAAGGCAAGTACATGCTTGATAGAGCTATTTAGAAAAGCATATAATTCAGATAACAGTAGTAGAATCATTTCAAGCATGTATAAGGGGTTGTCAAATCTTAAAACACATTTGACTTCATACATTAAAACAAAATGGGAGAAGGAAGGAGGGATAATTATATCTGAGGAAGAATGGACAATAATATGGAGGTATCAATGGAAGTGTACCAGTTCACAGAAATGGAGGGAGTTTAGATGGAAAAACTTGATAAGATATTTTATTACACCCTCTCAGAAATCCCATTATAACAGTAACCTCCCTGTTTGCTGGGGAAATTGTGGAAATCAAAATGCAAAACATTATCATATTTTTGGGACTGCCCTGTTATTAAAGACTATTGGAGGAGGATACACAATGCCCTACAAGACATCTTTAAATGTGAAATACTCTTAGAGAGTAAGACCATATATTTTGGATATATACCTCAAGAATGGTTGAAAAGAGATAAATATTTAATGAATATACTGTTGGTGGCTGGTAAAAAGACTCTTACTAGGAAATGGTTATCACAGGAGAGCCCAACTTTAAATACATGGATGGAAATTACAATGGACATTTACAAAATGGAGAAGATAACAGCATCTGTTAATCATAAGCTGGAACAATTTGATTCATACTGGGAAAAATGGTTTAACTACATAATGCCTCACAGGCCTGATTTTATTCTCACAAATCAATGAATATGTTGTAAAAAAAAAGATCACTCCCTACTTGTATATTGTTCTTTCCTTTTGATTGTTTTTTCTTTCCACTCTTTTCTATAAGTGTATACCTCAGATAAATACTCTGTGGAGATCTGTGATATATATGATTATATGATATATATGTACAATGTCTGAAACACATTTTATGGAAATGTTTGTTTCATGATGAACTTCAATTAAAAAATAAATTACAAAAAAAAGAATTCTCCGACATCCAACTATCTACCGGCCCAACTCAGCAGGTTAAGCAGCATCTGCGGGGTGTGGGAGCAAAGGAATTATGTGCTGAGGCAGGGTTTTAAGCAAAGCCATCAACAATTCCTCTCCCCCTCCCCACAGACACTGCTCAGCCCATATGTTCATTGGGTGTAGATACAGCACATGTTCACCATGATTAATCTGCTCACAGAACAGAGTCTCCAGTAGCAGTAATCTAACCGTGCCCCTGTAGGAATAAAACAATCTCCCCACACAACACCTACCCTCCCAGAAATCAGTTCCAAGCCCTGGAAAGGACACAACTGGATTCGGAAGGAGTGCAAACTGACACACCCTTTGAAATGAATCTCTAGCCCCTGACCCAACAACTGAACTGCTACGTAGGGGCTGCATGGAGTGAAGAGTTTGCGTTATGTTATTACAGCGCCAGTGACTCAGGTTCAACTCTGCCACCGCCTGTAAGGAGTCTGTACTTTCTCCCCACAACCACGTGAGTTTTCTCCAGGTGCTCCAGTTCCCTCCCACAGTTCAAACACGTAGGGGTTAATAGGTTAACCGGTCACATGGTGTAATAGAGCCTGTTACCGTACTATATCTCTAAGTAAAATAAAATCAGAAATAAATCCCAGAAGTCTATAAATCAGATCGAAGCAAGGGGAATTGGTGTGGTCACCTGATACACACATGGTGCATTAGGAATTCTGCAGAATGTAAGGTGGAAACCCTAATCATGCTATGGTTCTTGTGACAATTATTTAGAAATGTATTTTAGAACACATTCCAACTGGACGCATCACAGCTTGGTAGAATAAGTATTCACTCATGAAATTGCAGAGAGTTGTGAACACAGCCAGTCAGGCACACAAACCAGCCTCTCCTTCAGTGACTCCATCTACACTTCCCATTGCCTTGGGAAAGTAGCGGACATTATCAAGGACCCCTGGTCATCCTCTCTGCTCCACCCCACCCCCTTCCATTGGGCATATGAACCACAAGGCTGGAAGTATACATCATCAGGGTCAAAGGCAACTTGTGTGCCGCTGTTATAAGACTCCTAAGTGGACTTATTAAAGATGAACTTGTGACCTCCCAATCTGTCATCTCATAGCACATAAACTTTATTTGTCTGTCTGCACTGTACTTTATCTGTAACTGTAACACTATATATAAGGGACTCTGCAGATCCTGGAACACACGCAAAATGTTGGAGGAACTCAGCAGGACAGGCAGCATCTACGGAGGGGAATAAACAGTCAAAGTTTTGGGCCAAGAACCTTCTTCAGTACTAAAAAGGAAGGGTTGAAGTTGTTCTTTAATGTTGAATGATTTGTCTGAAAGGCATGAAGACAAAATCTTTTCATTGTATCGCAGTACATATGACAACGAGAATCCAGTTACCAAATCTCTTACCTCTGTCTTGCTCTCCCTGGGCAGGCCCTCGTGCTGGAGGTGAATCACTGCCACACTCGCTCCTGAGTCCAGAGTGACAGATGAGCTCAATATGACAACAGCTGCTGTCCTCACTCTGATAAAAACTTAACGTATGAAGAGATTTTGATGTCTCTGGGAGTTCAGAAGGATGAGGGGAGATCTCATTGAAGCCACTTGGATACTGAAAGGCCTGTTTAGAGTGAACATGGGCAGGGTGTTTCCATTAAAGTTCATAGAGCAAAGTAAACTCTATTATTAAAGTACATCTATAGTATGTCACCATATACAACCCTGAGATTCACTTTCTTGTGGGCATACTCAATAAATCTATAGAATAATAACCATAACAGAATCAATAAAAGACTGCCCACTAGGGCATTTAACCAGAGTGCAGAAGACAACAAACTGTGCAAATACAAAAAGAAGAAATAATAGTTATAAATAAATAAGCAATAAATGTCATGAACATGAGATGAAGAGTCCTTGAAAGTGAATCCAGTGGCTGTGGGAATATTACGATGATGGGGCAAGTGAAGTTGAGTGTTAGCGGGAGAGTCTAGGATCTGAGGGCACAACCTTAGAATAAAGGGTATATTTGAGTCAGCGATTGATAGGTTTTAGATTAGTAAACGGGGTTTTACCATCAGGATGGGGTTTATCTGGAGAATCTTGCAGAGAAATCTTTAGTGGCAACTTCCCAGCCTCCTTCAAATTCCTTCCTAATTGACTTTTAAACCTGTTTAAAAGGTTGAGTTCAATATCCTTCACTGGTACGTTATTCTAAACCTCGCTTCAGTGGGGTCTCTGAGCAACAGAAGGGCTTTGGCAGTTCAGCTGGAAATTATTCTACTCCAGTTGGAAGCTTCAGATCTACTGAGATTCATATGCCTGAGAATATACATTTTCCATGAAATGGACCAAAAATGTGCACGAGGAAGCTTTGGCCCACCTTCCTCAAATTCCATTTTTAAATTATAAACTCTTGACATGTCAACTCTTCAGACAATTTTCAGATTCTCATCCCTGCAACTGAATCTCATCATGGCCTCATTTCCTATCCAAGATGGCACTGAGCTGCGACCACAGCTGTTTTTTAATTGTTTAATTTTTAATTGCTTGATTTTAGATTCATGAGGATAGTTGGGGTTAGGTCAGGGTTTAGGGAAAGGGATGAAGTGATTTGTGGTAAACCTTCTCTGTGCTCTTTCCACCTTTCCTATAACAGGGTGACCAAAACCACACACAATATACTCCGTCCCAGTCAGAGTCCCCAGCTCCCAAGTAAAGACATTTAGGTAAAATATGATGAGATCCTGGTCCCACAGGGAGAGCTGCAGGTCTCAGATAGAAAGTCCCATCTCCCTAGAGTCCCAGAACCCAAACACTGAATCCCCAAGCTGCAGGCATAGGGTTCCAGATCACAGGAGAGTCCCGAGGTCCCAGGAAGAGAGTCATGGTTTCAAAGAGAACAACCGAAGGCAAGAGGGATGAGTAGCTAGTCCACTCCAAGGGTGACGTTGCACTGAATTCTGCGTAAGTGAGCTCTTTATTGGAGCATTCTGTGGATAATGGTTGATTGTTAACCTATTAAAACACATGGAATTGTCAGAATCACCCAGTCATAGGGTCATAGAACACTACAGCACAGAAACAAGCCTTCAGCCCACATCGTCTGTACTGAGCTATTATTTTGCCTAGTCCTGCAATCGAACCTGCAACCACTACTTTTGCTGGCAGCTTGCTCCACACTCTCACCACTGTCTGAGTGAAGAGGTTTCCTTAAATATTTCAACTTCATCCTTTACCGATGAGCTCCAGTTCTAACCTCACCCAACCTCAGCGAGAAAAGACTGCTTGCGCTTATACTCCAAATAATTTTGTATACCTCTATCAAATCTCCCCTCATTCTCCTACTGTTCAGGGAATAAATTCCTAATCCATTCAATCTTCCCCTGTAACTCAAGTCCTCAAGTCCCAGCAACATCTTTGTAAATCTCTGGCATCATTTTCCAGCTACCAACCACTCTCTTTAGAATGAAACTTTTCCTCAGATAGCTAATAAAATTACTTCTGCTCACCTTAAATCCATGCTCTTTTGTTTTTCATACCCCTAACATGGAGAAAGCGATTTTGGTCGTCTACCTCCCTTAATCTTATACACCTCCGTCAGGTCAATTCTCAGCCTCTTTCACTCCAGGGGGAGTAAGCACAGCCTCTCCAATCTCTCTGCATAACTGAAGTCCTCCAGTCCAGGGAACATAGAAAATGCTTAGCAAGAGATCTCTAATCCAGTGAACAGTAGAGCACGGAGGTGTGTAACAGAGCAAAGGGACCTGGAAATGTAGATCCATAACTCCTTGAAAGTGACAATCACAGATAGATAGGGGTTGTAAAGAGGGTTCTTAGCACATCAATCTTCATAAATCAGGGCACTGAGTACAGAAGTTGGAATGATATTTTGAAGTTATAGAAGTCATTTGTGAAGCCAAATTTGGAGCATTGTGTGCAATTTTGGTCACCTACTTATAGGAAAGATGTCAGTAGCTTGAAAGAGTTCAGAGACATTTACAAGGATGCTTCTGGGACTTGAAGATCTGAGAAAGGTTGAATAGGTTAGGATTTTATTCCCTGGAGTGGAGGAGAATAAGGAAAAAATTTACAAATTTATGTGGGTCCAGATAGGGTAAACACAAGTGATCTTTTTCCACTGACGTTGGGTGAAGGTAAAACCAGAGGTAATAGGTTAAGGGTGAAAGGTGAAATATTGAAGGGGGAACTCCTTCACACAGAGAGTGGCATGAAGGATGAATGTTTCCTGGAAGTAACTTGCAGCTGGTGAGTTGTACTCTTGAGTTTGAAGCTGGTAAAGGTGGTGAGTGTGTGAGATGTTGAGTGTGCAAGATGGTCAAGGTGTGAACGTGCAAAATAGTGAGTGTGCAAGCTGGTCAAGCTGGTGCGTGTGCAAGATGCTCCTCAGAAGCCTGGGTGAGGAATGTTTTGTTTATAGTGCAGCTCGGATTCTCTGGGACTGAGACTGTGCAGAAAGGCAATGATGAAGGTTGCTCTGCCTACAATGATGCACAACTCATTCGTAAACACAAGAGATCTCACAGGTGCTGGAAACCCAGAGCAACACACACAAAATGCTGTAGCAACTCAGCAGGTTAAGTGGTATCTATGGAGAGGAATACGAGCTGAAACCTTCCATCAGGACCGGAAAGGAAGGTGGGGAAGGTGGCAGGGGATAGGAACAACCAGGTGAGGTGGAAAGGGAGCTGATGTAAGAAGCTGAGGTATGTTAGGTGGAAAAGGTAATGGAGTGAGGGTGTAATAAACAGGCGAGGGAAAGAGCAGAGGCGAGAGGGTAATCAGATTGGGAAATAGAAAAAGAGAGAAGGTGGGCGAGAGAAATAACCAGAAGTTAGAGGAAACAATGTTCATAACATCAGATTGGAGGCTACCCAGACAGACTATGAGTTGTGGTCCCTGTAGTGCCCCTTCTCCTTCTCTTTCTCCAATGGTTCACCTTCCTCTCCTATCATATTCCTTCTTCATCTCTTTACGTTTTCCACCTATCAGCTCCCAGCTTCTCACTTCACCCCTTCCGCATCAGGGGACTCAGCCTCTCTCAGAAGTTTGAAATACAGACCCTCCTGGCTGGAGACCTCATCACCTACTCCACTGCCATTCACCTCTCTCACCAGCACTAAGGCTTGTACTTGTACTGAAAGCCTAGCAAGATCCCAGTGATGGGCACCTGTCACTATAACCTCTGCCTGCATATAGCATTGTAGATGAAGATCTTGAATGATGTCAGGAGCACTGAATGGACACAACAGCATTCCAAGAATCTACAAGTGAATCATAAGGTCATGAACCTTCTGGCTGCTAATTAATCATCCATTTAGACTTAATCCAAACCCACTTTCATATATCACCATCAACTCCCCCTACATTCCTCCACTCACCTACACAAACTTAACGTTTAACCTCCCGCTGCCCTGTATCAGAAGCCGGAAAGTCATCACCCACACCACCTTCGCACTTAACCACGAACCAGAATTAAAGCAAGACACGGCCACTGAGATTGCACCAAACTGTTTGTCTTGCAAAGGTTTGGAAATTATTCTACAACCCGTTCTCCCTTCCTACAGAAATCCCTAACCAACCCGTGAGAGGACACTGGCATCACCATCAGCCTAACACAATTGCAAGGGCTGCTTTTCCACTCAACAAAGTTATCTTTCAGAAGCAAGCCCAACTGAAACTCCACACATTTTTTTAATCTGCGCTCATGCAGACACAAGTGTAGAAATTCCACCCACTGTTGACGCACAGAGGAAACCAGAGCTTTGGCAGTGTCTCGCTGAAGACAATTATAAAAGTCTGACGACAGCCAAGAATTTTCCCAATGGTAACAGTTGCTGAGATATTAAGGAGAGTTTCCATTCCAGCGGCCCATGAACGGGGGCCATTACAACAAGTTCATTAAAATGGAATATCAGGGGTGTGCAGGTATCTGGGAATTCTGGAAACCTCTTCCAGCAAGCTTTGGAACTAGAGGTCCACCATCTAATGTATAATGAAGCACTCCTGACATTGAGAACATGGAATATTTAATGCCTCTCATTAAGTATCCAAAGGTTTTGCAGGCTGAGGAATGGGCAGACAACTCAAAGGAAACGATGTAGGTTAGGACAACAGAGTTAAATGGGCCGATGGGTGGCTGCCGAGAGGAGGAAGAGGGTTATGTGTACAGCATCCTAGAACTGGAGGAGACCCCAAAGCTAAGGAGGGGTAAGGACCTGAAGGTAAAGGTGGGGAACATCTGGTGGAACCTCCAGCGACCCATGTTCAAACCTGACTTCAGGTGCTGTCTGTATGGAGTTTGCATGTTCTCCCCGTGACCGTGTGTGTCTCCCCAGCATCCTCTGCTTTCCTCCCACATGGGAATGTGGAGGGAATAATGCACTGGGAAAATCAGAATCCTGTTTCTTAGTTCCTGCAGTCTTTTGTTTTCCCTCTCTCTGCAGTCTTGTATAATAATTTGCATTATTGAATTTGTGTGTGTTGCCTGTACTTTAGTGCCTGTGATACTGCGGCAAGCAAGTTTTCATTGTACTGAACTTGTGCACAAGGCAGTAAACTGAAATGTTGCAAAAACAAAGGAGCTGGTTGTGGATTACAGGGGCAACAGAGACAGCCTAACTCCTATGACATCAGTGGATCTGGGGCTGAGAGGGTGAAAAGCTTACACATCACCGAGGATCTGTACGTTCTGGCTGTGTGGTGAAAAAAGGCACAACAGCGCCCCTTTCCCCTCAGAGGGTTGAGGAGGTTTGGCATGAGTCCCCAAATCTTGACGACATCCTACAGGGGCACAATTGAGTGCATCCCGTCTGGCTGCATCACGGCCTGGCAAGGGAACTGTACTTCCCTCAACTGCAGGACTCTGCAGAGAGTGGTGCGGACAGCCCAGCGCATCTGTAGATGTGAACATCCCACTATTCAAGACACTTACAAAGACAGGTGTGTGAAAAGGGCCCGAAGGATCATTGGGGACCCGAGTCACCCAACCACAAACTGTTCCAGCTGCTACTATCCGGGAAACGGTACCGCAGTGTAAAAGCCAGGACCAACAGGACAGCTTCTTCCGCCTAGCCACCAGACCGATGAACTCATGCTGATACAATTGTATTTCTATGTTATATTGACTGTCCTGTCATACATAGTATTTATTATAAATTGCACATTTAGGTGGAGATGTAACATGAAGATTTTTTCTCCTCATGTATGTGAAGGATTTAACAAATAAGTCAATTCAATTCAACTTGATTTGACTCAAAGGGGATTGGAATTGGAATTAGAATGGTTTATTGTTATGTATACTGAGGTACAATGTTGATACTGTTCATACAGATCAATTCATTACAACAGTGAAAAGCTGGGCAAGATAATAAGACAATGCAGATTAAAGTGAGACAGCATTGTGTGTGTAATTCTGGAAATATACAAAATGCTGGAGAAACTCAACAGGTCAGACAGAGGAATAAACAGTCAACATTTCAGGTCAAGACCCTTCATCAGGTAATATAGCTGAAGCATTGACCTGGGTGGCTTTGGGAGGTCAGAGGGAGATTTGAATGCAGCCTGTTCTGGATATTTCAGATGGTTTGTAATTTGAAAATGGCTGAAGCGGGGAGTCTGCCAGAAAGAGCCTTGGGGGAAACCAACCAGAAAAGAGTGTGCTGGTCTAAGAGCTTGTGGAAGATGAGGGATTGACATGCAGACATCAGATGAGGGATTGAACTTGGGGAGGAAGCTGAGCACCACAGTGTGGAGTGATACTTCCTCAAACCAATGCTCATTGAAATAGGCCATCTTGAAATCACAGTTGCACATCCTACTCAAAGACTGGCCTGAATTCAGAAAGCAGTTTAACACGGACATTTATTTTCAGGATACTGGCAATGAGCTGCCAAGACACCAACCCCGAACCAATGCTGATGGTATTTGTGTACACTGCAGGAAAGGTGTGGTATCGAGAGAGAGTGTGCAGAAGAGAGGCAGAAGAGAGTGTGCAGAAGAGAGGCAGAAGAGAATGTGCAGAAGAGAGGCAGAAGAGAATGTGCAGAAGAGAGGCAGAAGAGAGTGTGCAGAAGAGAGGCAGAAGAGAGTGTGCAGAAGAGAGGCAGAAGAGAGTGTGCAGAAGAGAGGCAGAAGAGAATGTGCAGAAGAGAGGCAGAAGAAAGTGTGCAGAAGAGAGGCAGAAGAGAGTGTGCAGAAGAGAGGCAGAAGAGAATGTGCAGAAGAGAGGCAGAAGAGAGTGTGCAGAAGAGAGGCAGAAGAGAGTGTGCAGAAGAGAGGCAGAAGAGAGTGTGCAGAAGAGAGGCAGAAGAGAATGTGCAGAAGAGAGGCAGAAGAAAGTGTGCAGAAGAGAGGCAGAAGAGAGTGTGCAGAAGAGAGGCAGAAGAGAGTGTGCAGAAGAGAGGCAGAAGAAAGTGTGCAGAAGAGAGGCAGAAGAGAGTGTGCAGAAGAGGGTGTGCAGAAGAGAGGCAGAAGAGAGTGTGCAGAAGAGGGTGTGCAGAAGAGAGGCAGAAGAGAGTGTGCAAAAGAGAGGCAGAAGAGGGTGTGCAGAAGAGAGGCAGAAGAGAATGTGCAGAAGAGAGGCAGAAGAGGGTGTGCAGAAGAGAGGCAGAAGAGAGTGTGCAGAAGAGAGGCAGAAGAGGGTGTGCAGAAGAGAGGCAGAAGAGAGTGTGCAGAAGAGAGGCAGAAGAGAGTGTGCAGAAGAGAGGCAGAAGAGGGTGTGCAGAAGAGAGGCAGAAGAAAGTGTGCAGAAGAGAGGCAGAAGAGAGTGTGCAGAAGAGAGGCAGAAGAGAGTGTGCAGAAGAGAGGCAGAAGAGGATGTGCAGAAGAGAGGCAGAAGAGAGTGTGCAGAAGAGAGGCAGAAGAGGGTGTGCAAAAGAGAGGCAGAAGAGAGTGTGCAGAAGAGAGGCAGAAGAGAATGTGCAGAAGAGAGGCAGAAGAGAATGTGCAGAAGAGAGGCAGAAGAGAGTGTGCAGAAGAGAGGCAGAAGAGAGTGTGCAGAAGAGAGGCAGAAGAGGGTGTGCAGAAGAGAGGCAGAAGAGAGTGTGCAGAAGAGAGGCAGAAGAGGGTGTGCAAAAGAGAGGCAGAAGAGAGTGTGCAGAAGAGAGGCAGAAGAGGGTGTGCAGAAGAGAGGCAGAAGAGGGTGTGCAGAAGAGAGGCAGAAGAGAGTGTGCAGAAGAGGGTGTGCAGAAGAGAGGCAGAAGAGGGTGTGCAGAAGAGAGGCAGAAGAGAGTGTGCAGAAGAGAGGCAGAAGAGAGTGTGCAGAAGAGAGGCAGAAGAGAGTGTGCAGAAGAGAGGCAGAAGAGGGTGTGCAGAAGAGAGGCAGAAGAGAGTGTGCAGAAGAGAGGCAGAAGAGAGTGTGCAGAAGAGAGGCAGAAGAGAGGCAGAAGAGAGGCAGAAGAAAGTGTGCAGAAGAGAGGCAGAAGAGGGTGTGCAGAAGAGAGGCAGAAGAGAGTGTGCAGAAGAGAGGCAGAAGAGAGTGTGCAGAAGAGAGGCAGAAGAGGGTGTGCAGAAGAGAGGCAGAAGAGAGTGTGCAGAAGAGAGGCAGAAGAGAGTGTGCAGAAGAGAGGCAGAAGAGGGTGTGCAGAAGAGAGGCAGAAGAGGGTGTGCAGGAGGCAGAAGAGAGTGTGCAGAAGAGAGGCAGAAGAGGGTGTGCAGAAGAGAGGCAGAAGAGAGTGTGCAGAAGAGAGGCAGAAGAGGGTGTGCAGAAGAGAGGCAGAAGAGAGTGTGCAAAAGAGAGGCAGAAGAGAGTGTGCAGAAGAGAGGCAGAAGAGAATGTGCAGAAGAGAGGCAGAAGAGGGTGTGCAGAAGAGAGGCAGAAGAGAGTGTGCAGAAGAGAGGCAGAAGAGGGTGTGCAGAAGAGAGGCAGAAGAGAGTGTGCAGAAGAGAGGCAGAAGAGAGTGTGCAGAAGAGAGGCAGAAGAGAGTGTGCAGAAGAGAGGCAGAAGAGGGTGTGCAGAAGAGGGTGTGCAGAAGAGAGGCAGAAGAGGGTGTGCAGAAGAGAGGCAGAAGAGAGTGTGCAGAAGAGAGGCAGAAGAGGGTGTGCAGAAGAGAGGCAGAAGAGAGTGTGCAGAAGAGGGTGTGCAGAAGAGAGGCAGAAGAGAGTGTGCAAAAGAGAGGCAGAAGAGAGTGTGCAGAAGAGAGGCAGAAGAGAGTGTGCAGAAGAGAGGCAGAAGAGAGTGTGCAGAAGAGAGGCAGAAGAGGGTGTGCAGAAGAGAGGCAGAAGAGAGTGTGCAGAAGAGGGTGTGCAGAAGAGAGGCAGAAGAGAGTGTGCAGAAGAGAGGCAGAAGAGGGTGTGCAGAAGAGAGGCAGAAGAGAGTGTGCAGAAGAGGGTGTGCAGAAGAGAGGCAGAAGAGAGTGTGCAAAAGAGAGGCAGAAGAGGGTGTGCAGAAGAGAGGCAGAAGAGAATGTGCAGAAGAGAGGCAGAAGAGGGTGTGCAGAAGAGAGGCAGAAGAGAGTGTGCAGAAGAGAGGCAGAAGAGGGTGTGCAGAAGAGAGGCAGAAGAGTGTGCAAAAGAGAGGCAGAAGAGGGTGTGCAGAAGAGAGGCAGAAGAGAGTGTGCAGAAGAGAGGCAGAAGAGGGTGTGCAGAAGAGAGGCAGAAGAGGGTGTGCAGAAGAGAGGCAGAAGAGAGTGTGCAGAAGAGAGGCAGAAGAGGGTGTGCAGAAGAGAGGCAGAAGAGAGTGTGCAGAAGAGAGGCTGAAGAGGGTGTGCTGAAGAGAGGCAGAAGAGGGTGTGCAGGAGAGGCAGAAGAGAGTGTGCAGAAGAGAGGCAGAAGAGGGTGTGCAGAAGAGAGGCAGAAGAGAGTGTGCAGAAGAGAGGCAGAAGAGGGTGTGCAGAAGAGAGGCAGAAGAGAGTGTGCAAAAGAGAGGCAGAAGAGAGTGTGCAGAAGAGAGGCAGAAGAGAATGTGCAGAAGAGAGGCAGAAGAGGGTGTGCAGAAGAGAGGCAGAAGAGAGTGTGCAGAAGAGAGGCAGAAGAGAGTGTGCAGAAGAGAGGCTGAAGAGGGTGTGCAGAAGAGAGGCAGAAGAGGGTGTGCAGGAGAGGCAGAAGAGAGTGTGCAGAAGAGAGGCAGAAGAGGGTGTGCAGAAGAGAGGCAGAAGAGAGTGTGCAGAAGAGAGGCAGAAGAGGGTGTGCAGAAGAGAGGCAGAAGAGAGTGTGCAAAAGAGAGGCAGAAGAGAGTGTGCAGAAGAGAGGCAGAAGAGAATGTGCAGAAGAGAGGCAGAAGAGGGTGTGCAGAAGAGAGGCAGAAGAGAGTGTGCAGAAGAGAGGCAGAAGAGGGTGTGCAGAAGAGAGGCAGAAGAGAGTGTGCAGAAGAGAGGCAGAAGAGGGTGTGCAGAAGAGAGGCAGAAGAGGGTGTGCAGAAGAGAGGCAGAAGAGGGTGTGCAGAAGAGAGGCAGAAGAGGGTGTGCAGAAGAGAGGCAGAAGAGGGTGTGCAGAAGAGAGTGTGCAGAAGAGAGGCACCAGGGTGTTGCCTGCAATAGAGGGCTGTAGATACAAGAAGAAATTGGATAAGCTGGGACTCACACTCATTGGAATCTAAGAGGTTGAGGGAGGTTTATAGAATCATGAGAGGCATAGATAGGACAGATAGCTTTTTTATCCAAGGGTAGGGAAGTCTGGAAGTAGAAGGTGTGGGTTTAATGTGAGAGGAGAGAAATTGAAAGATATCTGAGGGATAAATTTTTCACACAGAGGGTGATGAATATCTGGAATGAGCTGCCAGAGGAGGTGACAGAAGCAGAAGCAGCTACGGTTACAATATTGAAAGGCCTGGCATTGGGACATGCAGACTGAATCATATATTAGGCCTGCATCCTACTAAACCCTTTAGTGAGATTAGAAGCCTTGTTATGTTTGTTGCACTGGGTAGCTGAGTGGCTGAGAATAACACACATGAATACCATTTGATTCCATAGACATTCCTGTCTTTGGAATTCCATAAACTCTTCAGACAGGAGCTGTAGACCGTCATCACTTACAAGCCGTTAAGGAAGCTCAAAACAATGAAAGACAGACTGTAGTTCCTCAATGCATCTTTCACATTTAGTGCTCTTCACGATGGCAACCTCATGTCATTTACTGTGTGCATCCTCTACGACCAAGAACTTGTGGCCTTCTATGGGTCCTGCAAAATCTATGTGAATCCTCTGTCATGGTTCTTCAGGCCATTCCCATGGATGCAAAGGAGCAAGTTGAGGAATATTTCTCACTCGCTGACAATGTAGATACGCTTTGACCTTCTCTTCAATGGTTACATCCAGACATGGCCACCAGAATTAATTGTGTGCACTATACCACAGTGTCCTCCATGAGCCTCATCGAGCACTTGCTTTCTGAACAGTGGGAGACTGACAACACAGTAGCCCCATAGTAACCATCCTGCTTAGACTGTCAACTCCTTCCATCAAGCCAGGTAAGGTTTCAATTCTATGGTTGTCTCTTTTCATTCGTGAGTTACCACGTCCACCACTTTGGAAAGTGTATGGTCAGTATGTGCTTCTGGACTTCCACCGCAGATATCAGATTGAAATAAGAGATCGCTTTCAGGGTTAGCTCTGGAACTAGGGAGGTCTGGATAGTCCAGGTGCTCGGACATACTCTTGTGCAGATAGTAACAGAGCCCAACGTTGCATTCGACTAGCAGCCACAGAAAGGATACCTGCATGAGACCAAAAATTGATGTCATGGGGCAATGTGATCTGTAAATGTCAGTAGTGTAAATCAGTGACCAAAGAGGAATTGATGGAATTTCTTAACTCCAAAGACAACTGCCAGTGCTTCCCATTCACTCTGGGCATAATGGCTTTCTGCCCTGCTTAATAAGATATAGGAGCAGAATTAGGCTAATTGGCCTATTGAGTCTGCTCTGCCATTCCATCATAGCTGAACCATTTTCCCTCTCAGCTCCAATCTCCTGCCTTCTTCCTGTATCCCTTCATCAGCTGACAAATCAACATTCTGTCAAAGCCTGCCTTAAACATACACAAAGACTTGACCTCCAAAGCCACCTATGGCAACGAATTCCATAGGCTCACCACCCTCTGGCTAAAGAAACTTCACTCATCTCCATTCTAAAAGGATGCTCCCCCCCCCCCCCCCGCCCCGCGTTCTGAGGCTGTGTCCTCTGGTCTTAGGGTCACCCGTCATAGGAAACATCCTCTCCACATCCACTCTATCAAGGCCTTTCAACATTCGATAGTTTTCAGTGAGGATATACCTCATTTTCCTGAATTCCAGTGAGGAGAGGCCCAGAAGCATCCTATAACAAACCTTTCAATCCTGGAATCATTTTCAGGAACCTCCTTTGAACCCTCTCCAATGTCAGCACATCCTTTCTTAGATAAGGGGCCCAAAACTATGCACAGTACTCCAAGTGAGGCCTCACCGGTGCCTTATAAAGCCTCAGCATTACATCCTTGCTTTTATATTCAAGTCCTCTTGAAATGAATGCTGACATCGTATTTGCCTTCCTCACCATCGATTCAACCTGAAAATTAACCTTTAGGGAATACTACACAAGGACTCCCAAGTCCCTTTGCACCTCAGATTTTTGAATTTTTCTCTCCACTTAGAAAATAGTTTACACTTTTATTTCTTCTACCAAAGTGCATGACCATACACTTCCCGACACTGTGTTCCATCTGCCAGTTCTTTGCCCATCCTCCTAATCTGTCTAAAGTTTCTGTCGCCTCTTGTTCATTCAAACTAACTGCCCCTCCACCTATCTTTGTATCATCCAAAAACTTGGCCACAAAGCCATAAATTCCATCCAAATCATTGAAATATAATGTAAATAGACACGGTCCCAAAAAAGACCCCTTTTGAGCACCACTAGTCACCAGCAGCCAACCAGAAAAGGCTCTCTTTATTCCCACTCTGCCCCCTGCCAATCAGCCACTGCTCTATCCATGCCAGTGTCTTTCCTGTAATACCCATGGGCTCTTAACTTGTTAAGCAGCCACATGTGTGGCACCTCGTCAGGTATTTTCTGAAAATCCAAGTACACAGCATTCCTTGAATCTCCTTTATCTATCCTATTTATTTTTCTTCAGAGAATTCCAACAGATTTGTCAGGAAAGATTTTCCGTTGAGGAAACCGGGCTGACTATGGATTATCCAAGTATCCTGAAACCTCATCCTTAACAATCGACCCCAACATCTTCCCGACCTCTGGCCAACTGACCTATAATTTCCTTTCTTCTGCCTCTCCCCCTTCTTGAAGAGTGGAGTGACATTTCAAATTTTCCATTCCTTCAGGAGCATACCAGAATCATTTGATTCTTGAAAGATGACTACTAAAACCTCCACAATCTCTTCAGCCAACTCTTTCAGAGTTAGGTGACTTATTTACCTTCGGATTTTCCAAGAACCTTCTTCCTAGTAATGGCAATTTCACACACTTCCGCTCACTGACACTCTCATACTTCCAGCATACTGCCAATGTCTTCCACAGTGAAAACAGATGCAAAATATTTATTCAGTTTGTTCACCATTTCCTTTCCCCCCATTACTACCAACATCATTTTCCAGTGGTCTGATATCTACTTTCACCTCTCTTCTGCATTTTATATATCTAAAGAAACTCTTGATATCCTCTTTAAAATTATTAGCTGGCTTACCTTTCTATTGCATTTTTTCTTTCATTATGACATTTTTAGTTGCCTTCTGTTGGTTTTTAAAAGCTTCCCAATCCTCTAATTTCTCATTAATTTTTACTCTATTATATGCCCTCTCTTTGACTTTTATGTTGTCTTTGACTTCCCTTGTCAGCATGGTTGCATCATCCTGCCTTTAGAATGCTTCTTCTTCTTTGGGATGTATCTATCCTGTGCTTTCCAAATTGCTCCCTGCCAAGGTTCCTTTCCAATCAGCTTTGACCAGCTCCTCTCTCGTGTCTCTGTAATTTCCTTTTCTCCACTGTAATACTGATACATCTGCCTTTAGCTTCTCCTTCTCAAATTTCTGGGCGAATTCAATCATATAATGATCACTACCTCCTAAGGGTTCCTTTACCTTACACTCTCTAATCAATTCTGGTTCATTTCACAACACCTAATTCAGAATAGCTGATCCCCTAATGGGCTCAAGCACAAGCTGCTCTAAAAAGCCATCTCGTAGGCATTCTAGAAATTCCTACTCTTGAGATCCAGCAGCTGATTTTCCCAAACTGCCTGTGTATTGAAGTCCCCCATGACTATTGTAACATTGCCCTTTTGACATGCGTTTTCTATCTCCTATTGTAATTTGTGGACCACATCTTACTTCTCAGAGGTCTGTATATAACTCTCATCAGGGTCTTTTTACCCTTGCAGTTCCTTAGCTCTGTCCACAATGATTCAGCACCTTCCGATTCTATGTCACCACTTTCTAATGATTTGATTTTGTTTTTTTACCAACAGAACCATGCCACCCCTCTGCCAACCTGCCTGTCCTTCCAATACAATGTGTATCCTTGAATGTTAAGCTCCCAGCTATAACCTTCTTTCAGGCATGATTCAGTGATTCCCACAACGTCATACATGCCAATCTGTAACTGTACTACAAGTTCATCTACCTTATTCCACATACTGCATACATTCAAATATAACACCTTCAGTCCTGTATTCACACTTTTCGATTTTGTCTGCCTTTTATATTGCAACCCATCCTGTTGACTGCATTTTGCCCTTTCATCAGCTTCTCCTTTCTAGAAGTCTCATTACCATATAACCATATAACAATCACAGCACGGAAACAGGCCATCTCGGTCCTCCTAATCTGTGCCGAACTCTTAATCTCACCTAGTCCCACCTACCCGCACTCAGCCCATAACCCTCCACTCCCTTCGTGTCCATATACCTATCCAATTTTACCTTAAATGACACAACTGAACTGGCCTCTACTACTTCTACAGGAAGCTCATTCCACACAGCTATCACTCTCTGAGTAAAGAAATACTCCCTCGTGTTTCCCTTAAACTTTTGCCCCCTAACTCTCAACTCATGTCCTCTTGTTTGAATCTCCCCTACTCTCAATGGAAACAGCCTATTCACGTCAACTCTATCTATCCCTCTCAACATTTTAAATACCTCGATCAAATCCCTCCTCAACCTTCTACGCTCCAATGAATAGAGACCTAACTTGTTCAACCTTTCTCTGTAACTTAAGTGCTGAAACCCAGGTAACATCCTAGTAAATCGTCTCTGCACTCTCTCTAATTTATCGATATCTTTCCTATAATTCTGTGACCAGAACTGTACACAATATTCCAAATTTGGCCTTACAGTTATTACAATCTGCCTCTGCTTGTAACTACCTCATCCACAGCACTATCACTCCAGATCCCATCCCCTGGCAAATCCGCCCTGGGTTCAGTTGTAACCCATCCCTTTAGTACAGGTTGCACCTTCCCCAAAAGAGATCCCAATGATCCAGAAATCTGAACTCCTGCCCTCTGCCCCTACACCAGATTCTCAGCCACACATTCATCTGCCAAATCATCCTATTCTTACCCTCACTGGCACGTGGCATGGGCAGTTAATCAGAGATTACTCCCCTGGAGGTCCTGTTTTCCAGCTTTCAACCTAGCTCCCTAAAACCTCTCTTCAGTTTGCTCACTAATGAGCCTCCTCACTTTTCCCGCCTACGTCATTGGTGCCAATATGTACCAAGACTTCTGGCTGCTCACCCTCCCCCTTTAGAATACCGCAGACCTGATCCTGGCATCTGGGAGACAATGTACCATCTGGGGTCTCTATCGCACCCACAGAATCTCATCTCTGTTCCTCTGACTCTGGAATCTCCTTTCACCACTACAGTCCTCTTCTCCTCTCTTCTCTTCTGAGCCACAGCACCAGACTCAGTGCCAGGGACCCGGTCATTGTGGCACCCCTAAAGCAAAAGCAAATGGACACTCTTCACCTGACAGCATGATGTGTGAGATAACTGTCCCCACACCATTGGCCAGGGGTTCCCAACCTGGAGTCCAAGGAACCTTCAGTTAATGTAGGGGAACATGGCACAAAAAAAGTTTGGGAACCCTTGCCGAAGAGTGATGCATTGCAGTCTAACTACACGGGGAATGGTGGGTTTCAGTGTGTGAGTGCCTCAGATGGTGACAAAGTTGTTTTAGCCTTTTTAAAAGCCACTTGACAGTGACCTGTCCACTGCCAGTGTGTTGATTTATTTAAAAGCTCATGAACTAGGTGAGGAACAAACTTTGCGTCATATTTTAGTCCTCAGAATGATCTTATTGACTTACGTTCTGTGATGATGGAGCCTCCACAATTGCCTTCACCTTTGATGGTGCCTTGCGAAGCCCTGAGTTGACAATCACATGGCCCAAATATTCAGTCGAAGGTCAAAAGAACTCACACTTGTCCTTCTGAACCCTTCGCCTATGTTCCTTGAGCCTTTGTAGCGTAGCATACAAGTTTTGTAGGTGCTCACTCTCGTGTTTCCGGGTAATGAGTAGGTCATTCAAATAACATTGCACCCCTGTCAACGTGCTCAGCATCTGATCCATTTCTTGCTGAAAATGTGCAGGAACCGAGGAGATGCCAAACAAAATCCTTTGGTACCTGAACATTCCTTTGTAAGTCACTATGGTCAGCAGTTCCTGGGACACAATTCTGACTCCAAATGCATCTGCAAATACTCTTCACGAAAGTCACTCTTGCTAAATGTCTGTCGCCTGGCCATTCCTGAAAAAAGGTCATTAATGAAGGGAAGATGATATTGTTCAGCCATAAGAACTGGGTTAATGGTTACCTTGAAGTCTCCACAAAGCCTTAAAAAACCATCCCTTTTTAAGATGGAGCCACTGGAGTTGCCCATTTACTTACACACACTGGTTCCAAGACCTTGCTCTGGACCAGTCTTCCCAATTCAGCCTCTGCCTTTGAATTTAGACCGTGTGGAACAGGCCTTGCCTTTGGGCAGTTGGGCGTTGTGTTGGGCTTAACACTGATTCTTTTCGTACTACCCACAAAATACTTCTGCAAATCTTTGATACCTCTTGTAGACCAGCGCTCCCACCAATCAAGTGCACTTTGTGCCAGATGAGTTTGAGCTGCTTCAACCACAAGTAGCCAAGAAGTACTGGATAGCTACCTTTAACAACGTACAGTGGAAATTTCTTCCTCTGTTCATTGCTCTCCACTGGAACAACTTCACCAGTATATGTATGTCCTTAAAGACAACTTTACCCCCCTTCTGGGGTGAGATGCTGTCATTTCTCCTTGTAAACTGTCTCTGACACCAACGATACCGCAGCACCCGTGTCCACCTGCATCTTCACTGTGGCCCCATCCAACGGCGGGGTCACCCAATAGCCGTCTTTGTGTCCTGTAACCAATAAAACAAGCAAAGCTTCTCCAACCACAGAGTGAGAGTCACTCAGTCGGCCCTCGGTATGCTCCACCTTGTTAGCATTTCTTTTTCTTTTTCCAAAAGTCTTTTTTTTTTATTTCAGTGTTTTTGGTTGACAGTGTCTTGTTACTTTTACAGGCTCATTCAATATGTCCCTTTTTGCCACAGTTTCGGAAATCTAAATCCTTATATCAACATTCCTTTGATGAATGCCTAGTTTTGCCACAATGGTAACAATGATTGCCAATGTCTTATTCTTAAAGTCAGTGGAAACTTTATGAACTTGGGAAGATAAGCTTAATAGCTGAGTTTCCTTAGCTGCCATCTCCATAGATGTATTAATCTCAATCGCCTTCTGTAATGCTAGTCTGTCTTATGTAGGCAAGTGTTACTGGAGTGCCTCACTGTGCAGACTATATACAAGTCTATCACATAACAAGACTGCCCAAAATCACAGTGTTCAGACAATTGCTTCTGCACCACCACAAACTGTGAAACATATTTGCCTTCCTCTTGATTCCTTTTATGAAATCCAAATGTCTCCGCAATAATCAAAGGTTTAGGTGAATAGACTTTAAGGCTTTAACTATATCAAAAAGCTTATTGCCAGACTTATCAGTTTGCACTAGGCTGAGGAATAATTAAAAGTTTTTGCACCAATCACAGTCAGAAAAGTTGGAAGACAAACATCAATTGAAATTTGATTTCCCGATGCACAATATTCAAATCTTTCACTATATGAACTCCATTTCTCTGTTGTTTTGTCTTACGACCTCATACTTCCAAACATTGTCACCATTTTCAAACACAGTCATGTTCCAGAGAAGTTAACTAGTCTTCTCCGTCTCTGTCTTTCCCTCTCTTTTTTGTTTTATTTAGCCACCCCACTCTCATTCTCTCCCCTCGGATTGTTCACTCACCACGCTTCCTGCAGCCATTTTCTTTTCACTCACCCGTAACACACCGCCAACATTGCACACAGACTTTTCTTGCCGAAGGGAACAAAACAATAAATATTGCGTGAGGATTGTCACCAATTGTCATGTTTGTGGTATTGGGAAACTGGGTGGCCGTGAATAGCACACTCGAGAGACGGAGAGGAGAGGAACAAATGTGCAGCTGTTTATTTTGCTTGTAAACCATTTACCCAGAATTCCCCATCACATTACGTTCAGTACGTAACATACAGAGAAGCTTGACGGCAACCCGTAGGGGTCAAAATATACACGAATACATAACAGGCTTAACATAGGATTGGTGTAAGTAGGCCACAGACTCAGTGGGCTGAAGGGCCAGTTACTGTGATGTATCCCTCTATGACCTTAGTGATTCAGCATCCTCTCAGCTGCTTTCACATGATAACAAGTAGATCCAAAGAACAGCTGGAAGGTCAGAGGCCAAAAGTTGAAAAGTCAGGAGAATAGGATGGAGAGGGATAACAAAACAGCCACGATCAAATAGTGAAACAGACTCGACAGGCTGAAGACCTAATTCTGCTCCTATGGTACAATGGAAAACTTATTTGAAGCAACATCACAGACCCAGAGCAACATAGGGGAAGAGTTCAGAAGAATAACATAAATTAACCATAAATTATACACACGTAACCCTCAGGCTCGCCCAGATCGTGTTCATTTGGGGGAAAACAGCCTCTGGCCCCACCAAACTAAGAATTCATGTTTGTGTGGATGCTGTGTAATGTACCACCCAGTTACAAACCCACAACGTAAAGTATCACACAGTGCACCATATGCAATTAAATGATTGAACTTTATGAATCTTAATCTGAATATAGGGTTAGTAATAAAAAATTTTAAAAGGGCCCAATTCAAGGAAAAGTCAAAAGTTCATGTTGGAGCTCACTCAGTAGTCATTCTTCCACCATCGATCTCCTCCGAGCGTCGCCGACCTTTGGACCCTCAGATTCCGGTCCACTCCGTCCGGTGGTCTACCAGCTCTCTCCACATATGTCTTCCCTCTTCATCTCTCCTCGACAAAGACCGCAAAAAAACCTCCTTCCAGATTCACAAGACAGAGCAACAATCTCTGATTGGCTAACGTGCATACCACAGTCCTGTTATCTCCAGCCATAACCCAAATCTTGCTGCTACAGAGAAACCGTTACCTCAGCAGTGAACGTTACAGAGAAGCCATTACATTAGCAGTGAATCCTAACAGCTCGTTACACACACAGTTACAAGAAAGAACACAATAAGAAAATAAACGAAGTGCAAAGTGATTATACTGTCGGTAATTACCTGAGTGTTATAGTGTTGCCAATTATCTCGAGAACGGAAAGGTTAAAGGGAAGTTGCTGTTCCTGAACTGGAGGAAACTGAGAGTAAGACAGTGTAACGGGGGGTTTCTTTTTCTTTGTTACTGTGTATGTAATCAAAATGGTGTCTTTGTTTTGTTAAAAGTAGGAATGCTGGCGCCTGTGTTAATAGTAGGAGTGCTAGCGTCTTTGTTATGATAAGTGCTGGAAGCTTGTTTGGGACTGTAAACTGATTGTTGGGGGGGATTTTGGGGAGTCGGCGCGATGGAGTGAGAGAGAGAGGACGGGATGCTGGAAGCTGGGCGACGGTCCCCGGCCCAAGGTTTTCGGTGATGAGAGGAGATGGAGACAGAGGAGTGTGGAGCGTCTGGTCGACCACCGTGGGGGTCCCAGGAGGCGGGTCGAGGAAGTCGGAGGGGATCGAATGGTGGCCAGAAGACTTCAGTAATTGAGCTCCAACGGTTGTGCACGAAGTGGTTTGGACTTTGATAAGTTTGGCGCCTTTTCTTTTCTTCTCTTCTTCATATATACTGTATCGTTAGTAATCGCTTAGTTATAGTAATCTTTATAAATTGTACTCATTTAATCGCATAAGGTGTACTGTCTGTTTTTTGGGCGAGGCGGGGACATCACACAGCATCCTCACCAGCTGATTACCCAGTTTGGCGGGGCCGAAGGCTGCTCCCCCTAGACTAGAACGAGTTTGAGTGATGCCTGAGGCGACCCAGGGATTACATTGTGGGGTGCTGGTCCGGGATTGATTTCTGTGGAAGCTGTGTGATCGCCCTCTTTAAATTATGTCTGCGGCGAAGAGCTGGTGTGCCTTTGTGGGTGTGCGATTGCCGGTTGTCTCTGTATGTGTGTTGGGTGGGGTGGCTGCTGTTGGTAGCCCGGAGGTCATTGTTCGAGTTCCGACTAGCACTGACGAAAAGGTGGTGGGGCCATGGGTTGTCCGTACTGTTTGGAGAGTGAGGAGTGACAGATTGGGATGTTTCAGCTATGGTGGGCTCCGCCCAGTTGCTGGAATAATGTCCAGCCCTAAAGGGGTGGAGACGTGGGCGGAGCAGACCTCTCAGTTGTTGGGTGAGTGGCAGTGCTTGGCAGAGGGAAAGCGACAGGGATTGGTTGAAAGTTTGAGTAGGCGGGCTGGTAGCATTGTTAGAACTGTCGGGCGCAATTATCTCGAAGTGACAGCTGCCAGTTCTGGGAAAGTGTGGGAAAATGCGTGTGGTTCGACTGGAAGTCAAATGCCGCAGCTGGGGGGCCTATCATATCCGTGGCAGGAGATTGGTGGGAAGTTTTTAGGGTATCCCTTTTGGTTAAGAGGGCAGATAAATTGCTTGCGGAGACAGGGGGATCTGTCAAGGGGATCAGTTGTTCCGTTGATCCGAGAGGTGTCAGGAAACTTAGAGGAGGCCCAGTGGGGGAACGGCTTGGGGTCTCTGGGGGAGCACGTTCCCAGCAATGTACCAAGGAACTCCTGCAAGGAACAGACCCTATTCCTGAAGGCTTAGAGGGACCACGCACTCAGGTGTTGTTACGGATGGATAGAGATCAAGTTAAAGCCATCCTTGGCACCGGGGCACCGGTTAAGTTGCTGTACAGTTTGTTTTATAACCGTTATTGGATGCATTTACCCTTGATGACATTGACGGCACTGGAGATTTGGGGTACCAGTGCCGGTGATTATAAAGACGACGGTTGTTGGTCAGTGAAAATGGAGTTCTTAGAGGCAAATGTGGAGGTGACTGAGGTTCGTGAATCGTTAATGCTGATGTGTCCGGACACTGTTGAGACGGGCAGCGTTTCGGTTATGGAGAGAACCAATATCCTGTTGGTGCGCTTGGGGGCCTGCCCGGAGGAGGCGGGTGAGAGCTGTTTGGAGGCATTATCGATGCACCCAGAGTTTCGAGCTGCTTGTGCGGACGTGTGTAGCAGCATTGGGCCGATACCGAATTCAAACAAGAGCCGGTGGTGGTATGGCCTGGAGGAGTATCTGAGGGTGAGACCCTCTTAGTGGACGCTGCGAAATACCACCAGGGAGGGGAGTTGACTGCTGAAGACACCTCGGTGAGGCAGAGGTTGCAGCGACTGGCCCCTACAGCGTGACAGACGTAGGCAGCGTGTGTGTGGATTATATTGGGCCGTAGAGGCGATGGCCTATCTGAGTGGTGCGAAGAGGTTTAAGGTGCTGGATCTGAGGAGTGGATGTTGCCAGATCCCGATGAGTGAGGCCGACAAGGAGAAGACGGCGGTTATAAGTTCCCTAGGAGTCTTCCGGTCCGAAAAGATACCACAGGGTATCTCCGGAGCCCTTGCAACCTTCCTGCAGGGCATGTGGAAGACCATGGGGTGTGGAGGCATTTGGAATTTTGACGTATGTGGATGATTTCTTGGTATTTGGATTTGCCTCAGGAGAATATGAAGTGAGGTCGTTGCAGGAGCGGCTGAGAACTACAGAGTTAAAGTGTTTTCTGGACACGTGCCAGGGCTGGCGAAAGTCGCAGCTCGTGAGTGTCTGTCTCTACGGAATCAAGTTTGAAATGAAGACTGAGAGACCGGAGAGAGTGATCTGGAACCATTTGAAAGACTTACAAGTTGGAGAGAACGAAGAAAGTTGTTTGACTGAGGGCCACAGCAAACTGAGAGCCTGGAGAAGGGAGCTTGCGGAGGTGAAGAAATTGCGGACAAATCTCGGAAGGGGGAAGCAGTAGCTTGAAGGGAACCTGCAGATGACCATCGACAGTTCAAATGAAGTGCAAAACCTGAAGGTTGATCTGGAAGAAGTCATGAGGAGAAAAAAAGCTGGAGAGAAGTGCAGTGAATACTGAACTGGAGGGTGACCAATCTTTAACTGCTGCTTTTCAGGTCGGGGTGGAAGAAGCTGTTGGAGTAACTGCATTCCAGATTGAGATGGCCGGGATGCGGGAGTCAGAACTGCTGAGCCAGGGGCCAGAGAAGATGATAATCTCAATTGCAGGAGGCTGAAGAGACTGCAGGAGCAGTGCAGGCCACGTGTTTCCGTTTGGAGAAGATCAAACAGCAGCCACCGATCAAAGAAATGAGGAAGAATACGGATTCAAAGGCTGATGTGCTGGATGTGTGGTACATGCTGCCTTTTGCTGACTTTCCCTCGATTGAGGAAGAGACCTTTGGCCCTTCTTCCACTGAGTCAGGTGTAATGGGGAGGGTTAGCTGTGTGCAGTGTGGGGCATGAGTGAGAGGTTGAAAGAGGAGTTGGTAGTGGACCCAAGGTACCCCCAGCTGTGTCCTAGCCTAAGGGTTTAGGTGAGGGGGGTACGGAGGTCTCAGAAGGGTTAGGGAACGCCCAGATAGTTGGCCTATATAGTGCCTAAGGAACAGGGCGTGAGGTTTACTGTGTGGGGAGGAGATGTCACTGCTTGTGCTTGGGTTATGGTGTGTTGGCAGGAAAGGTGACGAGTTATCTAATAGTCATGGGGACATGACTTTTATTTGGTGGGGGGGAGAGTGTAAAGGGGGTTTCTTCTTTTTCTTTGTTACTGTGTATGTAATCAAAATGGTGTCTTTGTTTTGTTAAAAGTAGGAATGCTGGCGCCTGTGTTAATAGTAGGAGTGCTAGCGTCTTTGTTATGATAAGTGCTGGAAGCTTGTTTGGGACTGTAAACTGATTGTTGGGGGGGATTTTGGGGAGTCGGCGCGATGGAGTGAGAGAGAGAGGATGGGATGCTGGAAGCTGGGCGACGGTCCCCGGCCCAAGGTTTTCGGTGATGAGAGGAGATGGAGACAGAGGAGTGTGGAGCGTCTGGTCGACTACCGTGGGGGTCCCAGGAGGCGGGTCGAGGAGTTCCGAGGGGATCGAATGGTGGCCAGAAGACTTCAGTAATTGAGCTCCAACGGTTGTGCACGAAGTGGTTTGGACTTTGATAAGTTTGGCGCCTTTTCTTTTCTTCTCTTATTCATATATACTGTATCGTTAGTAATCGCTTAGTTATAGTAATCTTTATAAATTGTACCCATTTAATCACATAAGGGGTACTGTCTGTTTTTTGGGCGAGGCGGGGACATCACACAACATCCACACCAGCTGATTACCCAGTTTGGCGGGGCTGAAGGCTGCTCCCCCTAGACTAGAACGAGTTTGAGCGATGCCTGAGGCGACCCAGGGGTTACAACTGTAAATCAAAATTTTAATCACAGATGACAGCTACTTGAAAGATGAACAGGAAATGCAGGTCAGGCCTGTGGTGAACTACATATACCTGTCTGACTGCTCCTGTGGCTCCTCCCACAGACCCCCCGCTGACTGCTCCTGTGGCTCCTCCCACAGACCCCTGTCTGACTGCTCCTGTGGCTCCTCCCACAGACCCCTGCTGACTGCTCCTGTGGCTCCTCCCACAGACCCCTGCTGACTGCTCCTGTGGCTCCTCCCACAGACCCCTGCTGACTGCTCCTGTGGCTCCTCCCACAGACCCCCTGCTGACTGCTCCTGTGGCTCCTCCCACAGACCCCTGCTGACTGCTCCTGTGGCTCCTCCCACAGACCCCTGCTGACTGCTCCTGTGGCTCCTCCCACAGACCCCTGCTGACTGCTCCTGTGGCTCCTCCCACAGACCCCCCGCTGACTGCTCCTGTGGCTCCTCCCACAGACCCCTGCTGACTGCTCCTGTGGCTCCTCCCACAGACCCCTGCTGACTGCTCCTGTGGCTCCTCCCACAGACCCCTGCTGACTGCTCCTGTGGCTCCTCCCACAGACCCCTGCTGACTGCTCCTGTGGCTCCTCCCACAGACCCCTGCTGACTGCTCCTGTGGCTCCTCCCACAGACCCCCGCTGACAGCTCCTGCGACTCCTCCCACAGACCCCCCGCTGACAGCTCCTGCGACTCCTCCCACAGACCCCTGCTGACTGCTCCTGTGGCTCCTCCCACAGACCCACAGCTCCTGTGGCTCCTCCCACAGACCCCTGCTGACTGCTCCTGTGGCTCCTCCCACAGACCCCTGCTGACTGCTCCTGTGGCTCCTCCCACAGACCCCTGCTGACTGCTCCTGTGGCTCCTCCCACAGACCCCTGCTGACTGCTCCTGTGGCTCCTCCCACAGACCCCCCGCTGACTGCTCCTGTGGCTCCTCCCACAGACCCCCCGCTGACTGCTCCTGTGGCTCCTCCCACAGACCCCTGTTGACAGCTCCTGTGGCTCCTCCCACTGACCCCCGCTGACTGCTCCTGTGGCTCCTCCCACAGACCCCCCGCTGACTGCTCCTGTGGCTCCTCCCACAGACCCCCCGCTGACTGCTCCTGTGGCTCCTCCCACAGACCCCCTGCTGACAGCTCCTGTGGCTCCTCCCACAGACCCCCGCTGACTGCTCCTGTGGCTCCTCCCACAGACACCCGCTGACTGCTCCTGTGGCTCCTCCCACTGACCCCTGTTGACTGCTCCTGTGGCTCCTCCCACAGACCCCTGCTGACAGCTCCTGTGGCTCCTCCCACAGACCCCCTGCTGACTGTACCTGTGGCTCCTCCCACAGACCCCTGCTGACTGCTCCTGTGGCTCCTCCCACAGACCCTGCTGACTGCTCCTGTGGCTCCTCCCACTGACCCCCTGCTCCTGTGGCTCCTCCCACAGACCCCTGCTGACTGCTCCTGTGGCTCCTCCCACAGACCCCTGCTGACTGCTCCTGTGGCTCCTCCCACAGACCCACTGCTCCTGTGGCTCCTCCCACTGACCCCTGCTGACTGCTCCTGTGGCTCCTCCCACAGACCCCTGCTGACAGCTCCTGTGGCTCCTCCCACTGACCCCCTGCTGACAGCTCCTGTGGCTCCTCCCACAGACCCACAGCTCCTGTGGCTCCTCCCACTGCCCCCCCGCTGACTGCTCCTGTGGCCCCTCCCACAGACCCCCACTGACTGCTCCTGTGGCTCCTCCCACAGACCCACAGCTCCTGTGGCTCCTCCCACAGACCCCTGCTGACTGCTCCTGTGGCTCCTCCCACAGACCCCTGCTGACTGCTCCTGTGGCTCCTCCCACAGACCCACAGCTCCTGTAGCTCCTCCCACAGACCCCCTGCTGACTGCTCCTGTGGCTCCTCCCACAGACCCCTGCTGACTGCTCCTGTGGCTCCTCCCACAGACCCCTGCTGACTGCTCCTGTGGCTCCTCCCACAGACCCACAGCTCCTGTAGCTCCTCCCACAGACCCCCGCTGACTGCTCCTGTGGCTCCTCCCACAGACCCCCTGCTGACAGCTCCTGTGGCTCCTCCCACAGACCCCCCGCTGACTGCTCCTGTGGCTCCTCCCACAGACCCACAGCTCCTGTGGCTCCTCCCACAGACCCCCGCTGACTGCTCCTGTGGCTCCTCCCACAGACACCCGCTGACTGCTCCTGTGGCTCCTCCCACTGACCCCTGTTGACTGCTCCTGTGACTCCTCCCACAGACCCCTGCTGACTGCTCCTGTGGCTCCTCCCACAGACCCCTGCTGACAGCTCCTGTGGCTCCTCCCACAGACCCCCTGCTGACTGCTCCTGTGGCTCCTCCCACAGACCCACTGCTCCTGTGGCTCCTCCCACAGACCCACTGCTCCTGTGGCTCCTCCCACTGACCCCTGCTGACTGCTCCTGTGGCTCCTCCCACAGACCCTGCTGACAGCTCCTGTGGCTCCTCCCACAGACCCCCTGCTGACTGCTCCTGTGGCTCCTCCCACAGACCCTGCTGACAGCTCCTGTGGCTCCTCCCACAGACCCCTGCTGACAGCTCCTGTGGCTCCTCCCACAGACCCACAGCTCCTGTGGCTCCTCCCACAGACCCACAGCTCCTGTGGCTCCTCCCACAGACCCCTGCTGACTGCTCCTGTGGCTCCTCCCACAGACCCCTGCTGACTGCTCCTGTGGCTCCTCCCACAGACCCCTGTATAAAGGTGACTGAGGCCTGTTGCCCAGCCTCATTCCCCAGGATGTAGTGTTCATTCTTCCAGTCAATAAAAGCCGATACCTCGCTTCCTACGTCTCAGCGTGAGTTATTGATGGTGCATCAAGGCCGTATCTGTGGAGAAAGAAACAGAGATAATGTTTGAGGTCAAGTCCCTCCAGTAGTGCTCATACCTGAAATGTTAACTCAGTTTGGAGCCATAGAGTAATGCAGCCTGGATACACACCCTCTGGCCCAACTCATCCAACCTGACCACCAAACTAGTCCAGTTTGCCCCCGATCCCTCTAAACCGCTCCTATATATGCACTTACACAAGTGTCTTTTAAACGTTGTCATTGTACCTGCTTCAACCATATTCTGTATGTGCACCACCCTCTCATGAAGTTTCCCCTCGGGCCTCTTTTAAATTGTTCACCTCTCACCCTAAACCTGTGGCCTCTAGCTTTTGGTTCTCCTGTTCTGGGAAAGGCTATGTGTATTCACCCTATCTATGTCCCTCATCTTTTTATATGCCAGCGAACATCAGGACCAACTGCAACGTCCTTCAGATAGTTCACAAGACAACTTCTTTTACTTCTTCCTCTTTCAAGTGTGATTTTATTACCATACTGTGCACAATTGGAATCTGTGATTTACATTTTGATGGTGTGTTTTTAGGTTGATTAATACAATCTGCTGCTTGGTTGTCTCCAAGGAAGATCATTGGGGTTTGGAGTGGGTTGTGTGGCCTGGAGGCCAAGAAACCTGGAGATGGGACATGAGCCCATGAACAACTCCATTTTTCACTGGTCTCATTGATTAAAGCAACGAGGAGGATCAATGAAGACGAGAGCAGAAGATGAGCAAGTGTTTAGCATCATCTGCCTCCATGTGACAGGTCTTGCTCTTTGCCGCCGGAGGAAGGTTTTGGGCAAAGTTCGATAGGTGTACTTTGTGGGTCGGACTAATTTCTAGAGGACTCTGCGGTTCACGTTATGATGTGTTTCTGGTTACCTCTTTTTTTATTGCTTTTTTCTGCAATTTTGATCAGGGCAACCTGCGGACAACAAACAACACAGCACTAAACTGAACAAGCTGAAGTAAACTCAACACAGTTTTGAGGACTCTGCGCTTTGACGTTTAATATTCTGTGTGTTATTTGCTCCCTTTTTGTCGTTTGCATGATTTGTTCTTTTTTTTTTGTGTGTTGGGTGTTTGACGTTTTTCCTTGAATGGTTCCATGCCGTTTCTTTGTTTTGTGGCTGTCTGCAGGAAGATGAATTTCAAGGTTGTGTATAGCATGAAGATAAATGTACTTTGAATAAATTGATCCCTCAGTCTTCTGTGGTCTAAGGAATAAAGTCCTATTTTGCCCAGCCTCTCACTATAAGTTGACTCTTGAGATCTGCAGCATTCTCATAAATCTTATTTGCACTCTTTCCAGTTATTTCCTATAATAGGGCAACCAAAACTGTATACAAAACTTCAAGTGCAGTCTTACCAAAGTCTTGTACAACTGCAATGCAACTTTGCAATTCTGTACTCTGTGCCCTGACTGATGAAACCCCTTCTTCACCAACTTCCCTACCAGAGACCATGTTTTCAGTGAAGAACTTACATACATTGAGTATTTGGTCCCTCCGTACACAACACTCCCCAAGGCCCTACCATTCACCGTGTAAGTCCTGACTCTGCTTTGACTTCCCAAAGCACGACGCTTGGCACTTAACTGAACTTAACTTCTGGCCCATTTACCTGGTTAATCAAGATTACCCTGTAATTTTTGTTTACCTGCTTCACTGTCTATGGTACAACCTATTCTAGTATCATCCATGCTTTGTACATTCTCATCCAAATTGTTTATATAATTAATAAACTTTAAATATCGCAGTCCGGCCCTTGGGGTAGACTCCAGTCTGAAAAATAGCCTTTGATTATCTCCCCCCTCCCCATTTCCTACCATCCAACCAATTAAGAATCCAATTAGCTATTTGTCCCTGGATCTTAGCTTCTCTACCTACAGATGCTGTCCGACCTATTGAATGTTTCTGGCATTTTCTGCTCTTATATTAGCAAACACTGCCCTAAAGTAATCCATGCCACCCACATCAGAGGTTTAATCTTGGTGCATGAGGTATTCAGCACTGCCAGTTCAGGCGTCTGAATTAGGCCGATGGTCCTTGTTGGGATGTGGATATTTGTTGATGGTCGCATGGTGCCCCTGCTTGAACTGTCTGCCCAGACTCTCTATCAATGAAGAAGCAAGGCCATTCTGCTGTGGTAACGGGTACCACTTTGTACAAATTCTACCCCACCTCTCCTCAATTTCCTGATTACGCTTTTCTCCCTTTCATGCCCCAAGCTGAAAAAAAAATGAATGAATTCTACCACTTAGAACTTGACAAACAACATTTGAGAAGGAACTTTCTGGTCCTGCTTGTTTTTCAAAGTATTTCCAAAAGGCCTCTAACAATGATTCAAATGAGATTAGCACACAATAGAATGAGGTGTGTTGATATTTTCCTGACGCAGAAAGCTACTAGTTTAGATCATCACAGCTTCCTTAGCAGATTATATCAATTGTTTGAGTTACGTCCCGATTCTACAATGGCATTTTACCAATATATGTATTAGGAGCAAGTGTATATTACTTGTCTCGAAAGCTTCACCTTTTAGCTGACTGATGGTAACATCAGATTCCCACACCCCTCCTGTACCTGATAAGGTGGCCACAGAGTATATGTTCATGGTCTTCTGCTGCTGTAGCCCATCCACGTCAAAACTTGACATGTTGTGTGTTCAGAGATGCTCTTCTGCACACCACTGTTGTAACGTGTGGTTATTTGAGTTACTGTCACCTTCCTGACAGCTTGAACCAGCCTGGCCATTCTCCTCTGACCTCTCATTAACAAGGCTTTTTCACCCACAGAACTGCCGCTCACTGGATGTTTTATCTTTCCACACCATTCTCTGTAAACTCTAGAGACTGTTATGCATGAAAATTCCAGAAGATCAGCATTTTCTGAGATACTCAAACCACCCTGTCTGGCACCAGTAATCATTCCATGGTCAAAGTCACTTCAGTCACATTCCTTTCCCATTCTAATGTTTGGTCTGAACATTGACTGAACCTCTTGACCATGTCTGCATGCTTCTATGCTTTGAGTTGCTGTTAAGCAGCAATCCAGCCTTGCCCAACTCTCACCACCTTGCCTTTCCAATCTATCCAGGCTGGAATTTAAATTGGCGAAACCCAGGCTGTGCAAATATTTGCATTAGTAAGCAGGTGTATAGGTGTACCTAATAAAGTGACCACTGCCTTAGCGTATTCAAAGGCTCTAATTCAATGTACATTTGATGAAATATATTCTAGAGGCTCAGAATTCTCTGTGGTAGTTGGTGAGGCCATATTTGGAACAGTGTGTTCAGCTTTGGTCACCTGCAAAAGGAAATACAGAATGCCGTTAAGCTGGAAGGAGTGCAGAGAAGATTTATCAACATAGACTGGGACACAAGGGGCTGAGTTATGGAAAGTGGCTGAGCAGGCTGGGAATTCATTTGTTGGAGGGTGATCTGATAAAGGAGAAAAGAATCACGAAGGCATAGACAAGGTGAATGTACACAGTCTTATTCATTGGGAAAGTGGATCAAAAACCAGTGGGCATGAGAGGGGCCTGAGAGGCAACTTTCACCCTGAGCAGCCAGGGGCTGTGGTATAC
Organism: Hemitrygon akajei; assembly: GCF_048418815.1. Classification (NCBI taxonomy): domain Eukaryota; kingdom Metazoa; phylum Chordata; class Chondrichthyes; order Myliobatiformes; family Dasyatidae; genus Hemitrygon; species Hemitrygon akajei. The sequence continues at coordinate 12,582,120 of NC_133140.1, read as the reverse complement.
ATTGGTACCAATAACATCCCGTAAGTAGGAAAAGCAAGGAGGTCCTAAAGAGAATATAGGGAGCTAGGTAGGAAGCTGAAAAGCAGGACCTCACGGGTATTAATCTCTGGATTGCTGCCTCTGCCATCTACCATTGATGATAGATGGTACCAAGAATAAGATGATTTGGCAGATGAATGAGTGGCTGAATTGATGCAGGGGGCAGGGTTTTAGATTTCTGAGCCAGTGGGAATCTCTTCTAGGGATGGTATGAAGGTATGACCTCTACAAAAAGGACATATTATACCTGTATTTGAAAGGAACCTTGCAGACAGATTTACTAGAGCTGTTGAGGAAGTTTAAACTAATCTGGCAGGAGGATGGGAACTGGAGTGATAGGGCAGATGGATATAGGGTGTAGAGAGATTATGAAGAATGATAGGCAAAGGAAAGGGTGTGATTGCAGTGGGTTAGATGAGTTGAACTGTGTCTTAGAAATGAGCTGAGAGCTTGGGTCAGTACATGGAAGTATGGCGTTGTGGTCATTATAGAGTCCTGGCTGTCACAATGGCAGGAATGGCTGCTGGATTTATCAGGGTTTCACTGCTTCAAAAGGAATATAAAGAGGTGGGGGAGTGACATTGCTAATCAGGGATAGTATCACACCTGCAGAAAGGGAGGGCCTCAGGAGGTGTTGTCTACTGAGTCAGGTAGATCGTGTAGCAGTTAGCGTCATGTTATTCCAGTGCCAGCTGTAAGATTGGGGTTCACTTCACTCCACCGTCTGCAAGCAGATGTATGACCATGGGCTTCCCCTGGGTGCTCTGCTTTCCTCCCAAATTTCAAAGACGTACAGGTGAGGGTTAGTGATATGTAGGCGTGGCAACATTTGCAGGCTGCCAAGTACAATCCTCTGAGACGCAAACGACACATTTCACTGTATGTTTCCATGAACCAGAGTCGAGTAAATCTCATCTGTCTTTCTTTTCTTTCTTTCTTTATAATACTGATCCCCACCCCAAATAACAACAGAAGCACTGAGGAGCAGATTTTGGAAGCATGCAAAAAAACACCAGGGCCCGTTGTCAGGATGATTTCAACTTCCTTAATATCAGTTGACAGCTACGTGGTACAAAAGGGTAGATAAGGTAGAATTTATTAGATGTGTTCAGGAAGTATTCTTCACACATACAATATGTAGTCAGACTGACTAGATGAGAGGACGGACTGAATCTGGTTCTGGTCAGGTAACAGATCTCTCTGTTAATGAGCATTTTGGAGACAGTGACCACAACTCCCTAATCTTTACTATAGCTTTGGAAGGGAATCAGAGCAGACAGTAAGGGAAAATATTTAATTATGAAGCTATAAAGCAGAAACTTGGGAGTGTAAATTGGGAACAGATCTACACAGGAAAAAGCACAACGGTAATGTGCAGGTTTGTTAGGGAGAACTTGCATGGGTTTCTGGATTGGTTTGTCCTGTTGAGGCAAGGGAGCATGCTGGGATGGGGGAAGCATGGATGACTGGAGATATGGAACATCTGTTCAAGAGGAAGAAAGAGCCTAATTATGGTTTATGAAGCAAGGATCACCTAAGGCTCTACAGATAGTTACAAGGCAGCCAAGAAGGAGCTTAGAAAAAATGAGAAGTAGGTGAGTAGGATTAAGAGTTCTACATGTACATGAAGAATAGGAGGATGATTAGAATGAGGGTAGGACTGAAGATGAAACACATAGCTGGAGTTAGAGAAGACAGGAGAGGTCCTTAATGAATGCTTTGCTTCAGTATTCATCAGTGAGGAGTACCTGACAAATATGAGGGCAACGTGAAACAGGCTGATATGCTGGAATTTGCGACATTGAAAAAGAGGACGTGCTGGAACTTTTGGAAAGTATTAGGATAGTTAAGTCCCTGGGGCCAGATGGGACATACCCCAGGTTGCTACAGAAAACATGGGAAGAGATTGCTGTACTTTTGGCAATGATTTTTCTGTCTTTACTGGCCACTGGAGTAGTAAGGCCTGTCTTAAGTGTAGCAATGGCATCTGATCACCATCTCCTCTGGCAAACCAGATTTCAACAACTCTCTGTGTAAAAAAATATATTTAAGGAGTGTGGGCTTTGCAGGCTAAACCAGCATTTAATTGTCCTTGAGGCAGTGATTGTGAACTGCTGCAGTCCTTGAGGCTGGATGTGCTCACGCTGGCCAGAAAATCTACAAATCAGTGAAGAGGAAAGAGGCAGTGGAAGCAGATCAAGCAAATTTCTTTGTTCTTGTCACATGTTTGGAGAAATGGGGGCTGCCATTTTGTGAGACTGTTTTTACAGCCGCCATTTTGTGTACTATTTAGTGAACTGGTTCTTGCTTAGGGGTGGCTCAAACAGAACAATTGAAAGTGGACACAGTGAGTTTCCTGCTGATAATTTGTTACACCTGAGACCATTCCAGATAAGAAGTTATTTATTCAGTTATGTAAAAATGGCAGGCTTATGGAAAGAACAGCCAGTGGCCCGAGTCTACTGTTTGGCTGACCAGGCTGAACTGGTCTGAGCTGGAAAGAGTAAATGAAGCTACCCAAGGAACAAGTCTGGGTAAAGAAGTATAAAATAATGTTGTGTGCTGCCTTAGGCCAGATCCAATGAGAAGTTGATACAGGTTGGTCAGATCCACCTCATCCAATGAAATCAAAACTAAACAGATTGATCTGATAAGAAAAGGAAAAGAATGGAGGACTTGGGTAGTATGGCCGTGACAACTCTGTAGAAACCAACCATTACAGAAGAGATGGCCTCACATCAGGAACATGGAGGTTACATCGGGATCAAAGGGAACACCTGGCCATAAGACAGGAAGAGGACTGCCAGACCGGGCTGTGAGACTAATGAATGTCATTGCACTGCCACCACCAAGGTCTCGTGGCTAAGACAGCACTGCTTACTGTTCAGCTGTGTGGTGCTTGACTACATGCACTTTGAATTATATTTTTATTAACTTAATGTATAATATTTTGGTTTATGTGCTGTGTGGGTGCACAGTGGTCCAGAGGAACGTTGTCTCATTTAGTTGAATATATGTAGTCAGATGACAATAAACTTGAACTTGAACATAGAAGCAGAATTAGGCCAATCAGCCCATCTAGTCTGCTCTGCCATTCCATCATAGCTGATTTATTATCCCTCTTAACCCCATTCTGCTTTCTCCCCATAATATTTGATGCCCTTACTAATCATGAACCTATCAACCTCCACTTTAATTATGTCCAATGACTTGACCTTCTCAGCCATCAGTGACAATGATTTCCATAGATTCACCACCGTCTAACTAAAGAAATTCCTTCTAATCTCTGTACTAAAGAGAAATCCTTCTATTCTGAGGCAGTGCCCTCTGACCCTAGACTCCCCACTATAGGAAACATCCTCCCCACATCACTCTATCTAGGCCTCTCAATATTTGTCTGGTTTCAAAGAGATCCCCCTCTCATTCTTCTAAATTCCAGTGAGGAGAGGCCCAGAGCCATCAGACACGCCTCAAATAATAACCCTTTCATTCCCAGAATCATTTTCATGAACCTCCTTTGCACCCTCTCCAATGCCAGCAATCCTTTTCTAGATAAAGGGCTCAAAACTCCTCACAATACTCCAAGTGCAGACTGACCTGAGCCTTATAAAGCCTCAGCATCACATCTTTGCTTTTATATTCTAGTCCTCTCAAGCCGACTGCTAACTGCCAGCATTATGCCTTCCTCACCACAGGCTCAACCCGCAACACTCATCGTTCCACTACCTTTTCTATTATTGAGGGAGGGTCGGGGAAATCCAGTGGTTGTGTGTCTGTGGATTTAGCTTTGTATAATTCATATGCTTGTTAACTGACCCAATAAAGGTATTTATCAGTAAATGCAGATTCTCTCTGAGCCTAACATCATTAGTGCTGAGAGTTAATGTCTGTAACAGAGCTGTTAGGGAGGGTTTTGACACAGTGATGGTGAAGGAATGGTGATAAATTCCCATGGTGCTGTTAGGGAGGGAGTTCCAGGGTTTTGACACAGTGATGGTGAGGAAACAGTGATAAATTTCCATGTCAGGAGGGAATGTGACTTGGAGAACAACTTCCAGCTGGTATGTTCTCCGTGTTTTTGCTGCCCTTGTCCTTCCAGCTGGGAGAGGTGGTGGGTTTGGAAGGTGCTGTCTTAGAAGATTCAGAACTATAGAGTTTAGAGTAAAATTTTCTAAAAGTATCATTTATTTCTAAATAATCAGTTGTCCTATCACCATTAGCTTTGCATATTTCTTTAATCTGCTGTTTAGCTATAAATGTTTTAATTTGATCAGCCAATAATTTACCTTTTTTATCTACATGAATATAAAATTGACTTTTATTTTGTAGAAGTTGGGTTTCAATTGGATAAGTTAAAAGGAGATCATATTTAGTTTTAATTTCAACATGTCTTTTATATAAGGCAGGTTCTGGAGCCAAGGCATACTCTTGGTCTAACTGTTCCAGCTGATTAGCTAAATCACTTCTCTCTTTATTAGCTTTTTTTCTTAATACTTGCAGTGTAAGAAATAATTTGTCCTCTGATATATGCCTTAAAGGCATCCCATCTGATAAGACTAGAAGTCTCCTCTAATTATTTTCTTCAAAGAAAAAAGTAATTTGACTCTCCATAAACTTTTAAAAAATCTTTATCAGATAACAAAGTTAAATTAAATCGCCAAAACCTATTTGCTTGAAGAAGACCAGGGAGATTTAAAGATAGAAACACAGGAGCATGGTCTGAAACAGTAATCTCTTTATATTCACAGTATCAAACTAATGGAATTATTTGGTTATCAATAAAAAAATAATCAATCCTGGAATATGTATGATGGACATGAGAAAAAAAAAGAATATTCCTTGTCTACTGGATGGAAAAAAATGCCAAGCATCAACAATACCACATTTCATTTAAAAAATTAATAAACACAGCTGATTTACAGTTGGCCCTCCTTATCCGCGAATTCCACCAACTGCGAATGGCGAAAACCCGGCAGTGCTCTTCCAGCACTTGTTGTTCAAGCATGTACAGACTTTTTTTTCTTGTCAATATTCCCTAAACAATGCAGTGTAACAACTATTTACACAGCATTTACATTGTATTAGGTATTATAAATAATCTAGAGATGATTTAAAGTATACGGGAGGATGTGCATGGGTTATCGTGGATCGAGATCGAAAAAAATCTGAAGTTCTCTTACTAAGTAAGTCGGAACAGTTACATCCGGTATTATTAACTATTAGTTAATCAAATATTTGTCTTGGTATATAGTATATATTTTACTTTTCTATGCAGATAAAACACTTATGAACGTATGTTTCAGCGCCAGGCTTGGGAATCGTTCCCGAGTGCGAGCCAGTGACAGACTGCTTTCGAGGGCACTCTCCATCTGTGGCTGGTTGATGTGGAGGATCAAAAATTCAAAACCCCAAAACCCAATAATTAAACCACTGCGTTGCTTAGTAATAATTGTAGCTTTCATCGGGGCAGGGCCTTTCTCACTTTATCCTTTAAAATTGTTCCGATCGTTGACTGACATAGCCTAACACTTTTCGAACGACCGATGGCATTTCACCTCTTTCTGATCGCTTTATTATTTCCACTTTGTTTTCAATCATGATCGTGATTATTTTCATGAACAGAAACACTGCACATTCAGAGCTCTGGCGCCAGGTCCTAATGTCCACCGCACTGAGACAGGTTAAATAAGGTCCGGGGTTCTGCTTGGTCCTAAGATCCACCGCATTGAGACAGGTTGAATAAGGGACTTGAGCATCTGCGAATTTTGGTATCCGCAAGGGGTCCCGGAACCAATCCCTTGCGGATAAGGAGAGCTGACTGTATTTGGTATCATTGGTTCAGAAGATGAACAATCTAAAACTGGATCTAAGCAACAATTAAAGTCTCCACCTATCAACAATGAGTACAGACCTAGATCTGGCAAAAATGGGGGAAAAAATGCTCAAAGAAACCTGGGTCATCTATATTCGGAGCATACACATTGGCAAATACCATTAGTTTGTCATTTAGTTTCCCTGATACTATAACAAAATGCCCATTAGTATCAGAAATTACTTTATGTTGAACAAAGGGAACTTTATTATCTATAAGAATTGAAATCCCTCTAGCTTTGGCCTGAAACAAGGAATGGAAATGAGATTCCCTCCATCCATTAAAAAGGCATGAATTGTCACACTTGCGTACATGGGTTTCTTGAAGATAAACAATTGGTTCGTGAAGTTTTTAAAATATAGGCAAAAATCTTACTTTGTTTCTTGGTTCTTATTTGTTCAGGGAGTAAATCGATCAAGTTTTATTCTAATTTCAATGGTACATTGACAGATAAATACAGATGGCTAAGGACAAGGTAAAATTCATTTCTTTTAATGTCAATGGGCTATTAAATCCAATCAAACGTAAGAGAATTTTATCCAATTTGGAACAATTTGATTCATACTGGGAAAAATGGTTTAACTACATAACTACATTTAGCCCTTTTATGTCTAAACTAAGTAAATTAATACTTTGATCCATTTTAAAGCTATTTATAAGAAAGGTTAAAGTAGCAATCAGAAAAATGTATATTAAACCCAAATAATAAACTATGAGATATATTAGCTAAGCAACAGAATTGACTAGATTCCCAAATCAGCTTCAAGAAAAAAAAGTCCAGGGGCTCCGGTGACATCATCGTTGAGAATGGCAGCTTAAGTCACTAGCTCCTCCGGAAAAATGCATATTAAGCCCCGTTATCCCATCAAATGTAATATTTTTTGAAAAATATTTGAACTGAAACCAGAGGCAAGAATGGGGAGAAGAAATGGAAATAAAAAAAGCGACACTGAGAGGAGCGTCTGAGAAGAGTGCAGCGAGCGGCTCTCCTACCCGACCGCATGCGAGCGAGGCAGCTGCTGGGCCTCGTTCAGATGAAGCGATGAATATCTTCGAAATCCTGAAAGAAATAATGGAGGTCCAGAAAGATATAAAGCAGCAGTTCCGTGATATTAAGGCAGAGCTCGCCAGCATTAATCAAAAAATAGCGGTGGCAGAAACTTGAATTTCCCCATGGGGATGAATAAAGTATCTATCTATCTATCTAACTATCTTGCATTGAGAAGGTGGAAGATCACGTTCCAAACGTGGAACGGATACTGAGCAAGACAATAAAAATAATACATCACCAAGAAGGTAAACTGCTTGACCTGGAGAGAAGATCATGGCGGAAAAATATCAGAATCTACAACGTTCCCGAAGGAGCGGAGGGCCCGTCTATGACGGAGTTTGTCGGAAAGTTACTGCAGGACACGCTGGATCTTCCCCCGGCTATGGAGCTGAAAATCGAGAGAGCCCATCAAGCGTTCATTCCGAAACCAACCCAGGATAGAAAGCCACGCTCAATTATAACTAAATTCCTTCTGTACAGCACCAAGACACAGATTCTACAAAGGGTCTGGGGTAAGAAAAGAGTGTTTTTTGACAATAAATTAATATATTTCGACCAAGATTACCCCCTCCCCCCAGCGGTCCTGCAGAAACGCAAAGAATACTCTGAAGTAAAGCGAGTACTAAAGCAAAACAAGATTAGATTTCAAACTCCGTACCCTGCTAAACTTTGAGTGTTTTATGACAACGGGACGCTGTTGTACCAGACAGTGGAAGAGGCGACTACAGACATGAAGGCCAGAGGGTTGCCCGTCAGCGTCACCAAAACAAGGGAAAGCCTGGCTGAGGAATTATCCCACTCCGCTTGGGAAACAGTGCGAGAATCGAGAAGGCAGGAGACGGGAGGAGGCCGAGAGAAATATACCAGGAAGAGACTGGGAGTTTCCCAAAGACAGTCCTCACCCCCTTCAGAAGAGCCATAATGTTTGGCTAACTTTAAAAATGCTGAGGAGCTAAACGGAAGCAAAAGTACACGGTGATATACCTATCTCGAGAAATACTTATTATAATGTGGATTTTATATTACTTAGTTGTTATTCCTTATTCGCTCACTTACTCCTTTTTCCCCACCAAAATGAGAATATATATATGTGTATGTAATGTGTGTGTGTATGTGTATGTATGTGTGTGTATATATATATGTATGTATGTACGTGTGTGTGTGTATATATATATATATATATGAGGAGTACACAGGGAAATCTTTTCTGTGTAATGGATTTGTTCACTGACTTTCATCAATACTGCAATGGGGGCCCTCAACTCACAAGTAGGAGGGGTTATCCCCCACAGCTAGACATTTCCTCTAGCTCAATGCAGGGTCATCTACTACAGACCTCAGCCTTAGAATCACACGTTCGTTGCCATTTTTGTTGTTATTTACGTTTCTTGGTTCTTATTTGTTCAGGGAGTAGATCAATTAAGTTTTATTCTAATTTCAATGGTACATTGACAGATAAATACAGATGGCTGAGGACAAGGTAAAAATCATTTCTTTTAATGTCAATGGGCTATTAAATCCAATCAAACGTCGGAGAATTTTATCCAATTTGGAACAATTTGATTCATACTGGGAAAAATGGTTTAACTACATAATGCCTCATAGGCCTGATTTTATTCTCACAAATCAATGAACCTGTTGTAAAAAAAAAGATCACTGCCTACTTGTACATAGTTCTTTCCTTTTGCTTGTTTTTTCTTTCCGCTCTTTTCTATGAGTGTATACCTCAGATAAATACTCTGTGGAGATTTGTGATATATGTGATTATATGATATATATGTACAATGTCTGAAATACATCTTATGGAAATGTTTGTTTGATGATGAACTTCAATAAAAAAATAAATTACAAAAAAAAGAAAAAAACTCCCCATCCCCCTCCCTCCTCCCAAGGAGAGAAACTCGGTCAAAGAACAACCGCTATCTACCTCCCCTAAACACATTTCCTTAGAAAGCCTGTTGGAACCGCTCCAAAGAATCCAAAGTTATTTACTGTTCCAAACAAGACTAAATAATATACAGTGAAAAACAAGCTTAGACTGGTTTCTCGAACAGAAATAGCAATTATTCATACTGAAAAATATTAAACAGTCACTTTTTAATGTGTAGTATTTCTGTTTTTGCAAGATTTTTAATCTATTCAATATATGTATACAGTTATTTTTTTGAATTTAAAAATTCTTGCGCCTGCTCCTGCGTATAAAACTGTTTAAATAATCCATCTTCCGTTGTAATTCTCAGTCAAGCTGGGGAACAAAGAGACGGTTTTAAATTTTGGCTGTATAGCTCTGCCGTAACTTTTTTAAACTTGCCACATTCTGCCATAACTTCTGATGAAAAATCTTCAACAATACGAATCTTTTGATCTTGGTAGTCAATCATATCTTTTCCACAGGCAGCATGAATCAGACGATCCTTTATTGGAAATTCATGGAAACATATAATGGCTGAACTTGGTTTTGATTTTGAAGTCGATCCGTGAATAGGCGATCTGTGAGCACGATCAATCAAAAGCAGAGACTTTATAATATCAGGGAATAATTCCATCAAAAGGTTTGCAAAGAATTCCTCTCTTTCGATTTGTTCTTTAAGTCCCAAGGTTCATAAGTTGTTCCTCCTACTTTGTTTTCCAGATCAATAACCTTCTGTCTCAGTACTTCATTGGGCTTGGATTGCTTTTCATACAGCTTTTGCAAATCATCCAAACTCTCGTCTGGTATAGTAATAACCTCTTCATGTTCCTTTATCTTTTTATCATGCTTGGTTAGAATTGCTTGAATATCTTCTAGTTTCATACCAATTTGTTTAATTTCAGCACTGATTTCTTTTCTGAACTGTTGAAACTCCTCAGTAAGCTTTTGAATTGAGCCCATAATAGCTTCCAAAGCTGCTTTGGTAGTCATATAATAACCCATCTACCAGTAGTATTTCAAAAGGTTGGAGAGAAAATTAAGTAAATTAGGAGCACCAGCAGAGAGCTGTTACTCCATCAGTGGCCAGCAGGCAAACTCTTAAGGATAACACTGTAATGAACAATTTTTTAGATCCATTAAACATTCCTACAATTTCTGCCGTCAACAGAAAGTTGTTGGAACAACCTATATCTTTTGAGGAAATTCTTGAGGCTGTGCACTCATTACGTTTGAGGAAAGCTCTGGGTCCAGGTGGATTTTCTGGAGAATTTTACAAGACGTTTTCCTCACTGCTTATACCTCATTTATGTTCAGTTTTTTCAGATTCATTTAAGTCAGGCAGACTCCCTCAATCTTTTTATGAGGCTTCCATTTCGCTTATTCTTAAGAAGAATAAGGATCCAACTGAATGTTCTTCTTATAGACCGATTTCTTTACTTAATGTTGATATTAAGATCCTATCTAAAGTTTTGGCCCATAGAATTGAAAATATTTTACCATCTGTCATTTCTGATAACCAAACTGGATTTATCAAAAATTGATATTCTCACTTTAATATTCAGTTATTAAATGTTAGTTATTCTCCTTCTAACATGATATCAGAATGTGTGGCATCCCTAGATGCTGAGAAAGCTTTTGACAGAATTGAATGGAATTATTTATTTTAAACTTCAGAAAAATGCAATTTTGGACCCGTTTTCATTCAATGGGTTAAATTACTTTATTTAGCTTCTTCCGCTAGGGTTATCACCTGTTCTCATAATTCCAAACCATTTAAGCTTCAACGTGGCACTAGACAAGGCTGTCTGTTGAGCCCTTTGCTTTTTGATCTAGCCTTAGAACCCTTAGCCATTGCCTTTCGAGAATCTAATGATATCACCGGTATTTTAAGGAAAGACACTATTCACAAAGTCTCGTTGTACGCTGTTGATCTGCTGCTATTTATTTCTAATGTTGAGACTTTGTTAGCCCATGTGCTTTCTTTACTCTCCTGTTTTAGCCAGTTCTCAGGTCATAAATTAAACCTACATAAAGGTGAACTTTTCCCTTTGAACAATTTGATACCAACAAATTCTATCCTTCCTTTTAAAATTGTAAGAAACCAATTTACCTACTTAGGTGTAACAATCACTAAAAACTATATGCGCCTATTTAAAGAAAATTTTCTTACCCTATTGAATCACGTAAAAAGGATACTATTAAATTGGTTGCCTTTTTCATTATCACTGACTGGTCGAATTAACTATCAAAATGAATATATTACCTAAATTTATATATCTTTTCCAGGCATTGCTGGTTTTTATTCCTGAATCTTTTTTTGATTCTCTTGACTCTATTATATCTGCTTTTATATGGAAGAACAAGCATTCTAAAGATGTGGCTTTTAAAGAATGGGATAGATTAGGTATTAAATGCTTTCAGGACTTGTTTGTAGAGGGAAGTCTCTTTTTGTTTGAACAACTGTCAACTAAATATAGTTTACCCAAAATTCTTTTTTTTTGATACCTACAAATAAGAGATTTTTTACAGTCTCAAATAAGTACATTTCCTAAAAATCCTGATAAGAATCTATTTGATGTAATTTTTAATTTGAAACTTTTTATAATGGATCTATATCTAATATTTATAATATGCTGCTGGGAATGAGAAATGTTCCTTTAGATAAAATTAAAAATCTTTGGGAACAAGATTTACAGACTTCGGTTTCTGAGGAAACTTGGAATCAAATTTTTAAATTGGTTAACACTTCATCGTTATGTGCCTGCCACTCTCTCCTACAATTTAAAGTGGTCCATAGGGCCCATATGACCAAGGATAAGTTGTCTCGTTTTTACTTAGATATATCTCTGCATTGTGATATATGTAATACAGTTAGCCCTCCTTATCTGCAGGGGATTGGTTCCGGGACCTCCCGCTGTTACCAAAAACTGCGGATGCTCAAGTCCGTTATTTAACCTGTCTCAGTGTGGTGGTCTTTAGGACCCAGCGGAACTCCAGACTTTATTTGACATATTTAAGTGCAGTCAACATTAGGACCCAGTGCAGCTCTGAATCCGCAGTGTTTCTGTTCACGAAAATAATCACAATCACAATTGAAAATAAGGTGGAAGTAATAAAGCAATTGGAAAGAGGTGAAACGCCATCGGTCATTGGAAAAGCATTAGGCTACAGTTAGTCAACGATTGGAACAATTTTCATGGGGCATTTGAAAGGCCCTGCCCTGATGAAAGCTACAATTATTACTAAGCAACACAGTGGTTAAATTATTGAAATACGTACGTTTCTTAAGTGTTTTATATGCATAGAAAGGTAAAATATGTACTATATACTAAGAAAAACGTTTGACTAACTGAAGCTAAATAATACCGGATGTTTCTGTTACGACCTCAAATCCAACTTAAAGACGGACTCAGGAATGGAACTCGTTCATAACCCGGGGACTGCCTGTACTTTTAAGTCATTTCTAGATTACTTATAATACCTAATACTATGTAAATGCTATGTAAATAGTTGTTATACTGTATTGTTTAGGGAATAATGACTATAAAATAGTCTGTACATGCTCAAACAACAAGTGCTGGAGAGAGAACTTCCGGGTTTTCCTGATCCGCGGTTGGTTGAATCCGCGCATACGGAATCCGTGGATAAGGAGGGCCGACTGTAATGGAGAAGCTTCACTCATTCATATGTTTTGGACATGACCGAGTCTTGGAAAATATTGGAAGGTGCTGTCTAAGGTGTCGGGGTGAGTTGCTGCATCGTACCTCTCCTGACAAAGGAAAGCATCCATTATGCTTTTATAACCATTTGATTGACCGGCCCTGTTTCCTTTACAGGGCATACAATTTCAACTTACCAGTATTCTGACTATCTGACTACATCACCAATATCTTCCAGCACTCTAAATCTTTCCTCAGGAAATGTGTTAAATTTTTGTAAAGTCTGTGAAGTTTTTTGCTGCTCAATAAAAAAAATTGTAAATACCTAGAGTCCAGGCACTGAGCACTGTGGATACTTATGGCAGTAACAGTTTTTCCTGAATCCAGCACATAATGCAATCACAAAGAAGTCATGCCAGTGGCTCTACTTTTTGGAGTTTGAAGAGCTTTGGTGTGTCACCAAAGATTTGTACAAATTTCTATAGTAGGTGTACAGTGGAGAGCATTCTGACTGTTCTATCACCCAGTTGTACAGATTTCCATCGATGTACAGTGGAGAACATTCTGACTGTTCCATCACCGATTTGTACAAATTTCTATCGATGTACAGTGGAGAGGATTTGACTGTTCCTTTTTTGTAATTTAATTTTTTTTATTGAAGTTCATCATCAAACATTTCCATAAGATGTATTTCAGACTTTGCACATATATCATATAATCATATATGTCACAAATATCCACATAGTATTTATCTGAGGTACACACTTATAGAAAAGAGTGGAAAGAAAAAAACAAGCAAAAGGAAAGAACTATGTACAAATAGGGAGTGATTTTTTTTTACAACAGATTCATTGATTTGTGAGAATAAAATCAGGCCTACGAGGCATTATGTAGTTAAACCACTTTTCCCCAATATGAATCAAGTTGTTCCAGCTTATGATTAAGAGATGCTGTTATCTTTTCCATTTTGTAAATGTCCATTGTAATTTCCATCCATGCATTTAAAGTTGGGCTCTCCTGTGATAACCATTTCCTAGTAAGAGTCTTTTTACCAGCCACCAACAGTATATTCATTAAATATTTATCTCTTTTCAACCATTCTTGAGGTATGTATCCAAAATATATGGTTTTACTCTCTAAGGGTATTTCACATTTAAAGATGTCTTGTGTATCCCCCTCCAATAGTTTTTGATAACAGGGCAGTCCCAAAAAATATGATAATGATTTGCATTTTGATTTCCACAATTTCCCCAGCAAACAGGGAGGTTACTATCATAATGGGATTTCTGAGAGGGTGTAATAAAATATCTTATCAAGTTTTTCCATCCAAACTCCCTCCATTTCTGTGAACTGGTACACTTCCATTGATACCTCCATATTGTTGTCCATTCTTCCTCAGATATAATTATCCCTCCTTCCTTCTCCCATTTTGTTTTAATGTATGAAGTCAAATGTGTTTTAAGATTTGACAACCCCCTTATACATGCTTGAAATGATTCTACTACCATTATCTGAATTATATGCTTTTCTAAATAGCTCTATCAAGCATGTACTTGCCTTGGTTACATTTTTAAGCATCTTATTAACATATTGTCGCATCTGTAAGTACCGATAAAAATCTTGTTTTTCTAAGAAGTATTTCTCTAAGCATTTCAAAACTGACCAGTGTTCCTTCTTTCATTATGTTGCAAAGAACTGTTATTCCTTTAGCTGTCCAGTCCTTAAATCTAGCATCCAATTTATTTGGTGTAAAATCCAAATCATATGCACACCATTTAAGAATTGCAATATCTCCCTCTAGATTATATTCTTTTATAGTAGTTTTCCATATCTTAAGAGTCAATTTCACCCATGGGTTATCAATAGTATTTATGTACCTTTGCAGGTTGTTATCAGCCAAAGTTGCTTGTATGGGGATGGGAAGTACCCGCTCCTCAATGTTTTTCCATTGAGCGTCATATGATGGGTTGCACCAACATATCACAGCTCTCAACTGTGCTGCAAAATAATGATCTCTAAGAGAAGGTAGGCCCCATCCCCCCTTTTCCTTTGCTAATTGCAAAGTTCTGAGACAAACCCTAGGCCTTTTACCCTGCCAAATATACCTTGATAACATCTTGTTCCATTCATTGAATTGATTTTGAATAATCTCTATTGGTAGGGTCTGAAAGAGCAGTAGAACAGTCTGGGCAGTATATTCATTTTAATAGACTCAATCCTTGAACTGAGACTGAAAAAAGGAATCAGGTTCCATCTTGCCACATCTTCCTTACTTTTTTTATATAAAGGCTGATAATTACATTCTGATATTTTTGCTAAATCTTTTGGCATAATGATGCCCAAATATTTGAAAGACTCTGTGTGCCATGCCCAGGGATATCGACTTTCAGTTTCTCTTGGTGGGCTATAGTTCTATGAAGGTAATTGGGTTTTATCTATGTTGATCTTATATCCTGATAATTGACCATATTGTTCAAAGGATTGCATCAGTTTAGGTAAAGAGTATGTTGGTTGCCCTAGATAGATCAAAATGTCATCTGCATAACAAACCAATTTATGCTCTGTCCCTTTAATAGTAATTCCCCTGATACCTTCATTTTGTCTGATGTATTGAGCGAATGATTCCGGATATAAAGCGAAGAGTAGTGGTGACCATGCACAACCCTGTCTTGTGCCCCTTTCTAGGGTAAGACTATTTGATAAATATCCATTGATTTTAATCCTAGCAGTAGGGTTGTCATACAGTGTCTGCATAGTTTTAATAATTGTGACTTGGAAACCAAATCTCTGTAAAGAAAATCTCTGTAAAACTCTGTAAAGAAAATTCCAATTAACCGAACCAAATGCCTTTTCAGCGTCCACGCTTATCACTATTGCTTCGATTTTATTTTTTTGTATATGATCCATAATGTGAAGTGTCCTTCGTATATTGTCTTGTGTTTGGCGTTGTCGTATAAAACCTATCTGATCATTACGTATCAGTATGGGTAGAAACTCCTCTAATCGTCGGGCCATGATGGAGGTAGATTATCTATAATCTACATTGAGAACAGATATTGGTCTAAATGACCCGCATTCCATTTTATTCTTACCTTCTTTCAGTATAGCTGAGATTATCGCTTCCTTCCAACTGGGTGGCATTTGTGCCTTTTTTCAGAGCCCATTTCAGTGTGGGGAGTAAAACAGGAATTAACTAATTTTTAAATTCTTTGTACCACTCTGCCGTATATCCTGGTGATTGGCTTAATTTAACCCTACTAATTGTAGCTTTTAATTCAACTTCAGTTATGTCAGCAGTCATCATTCTATTTTGTTCTTCACTTAAAGTGGGTAACTCTAGAGAATTCAAGAAGGTGTCAATTTGGGTTATGTTTCCCTCTGGAACTTTGGAATATAGAGTTTTGTAAAACACTTCAAAAGCTTCTTGAATTTCACTTAGCTTATTTTTTTTTATCATTTGTGTTCTTGGATCCCTAATTCTATGAATTGTATTTTCTGCTATCTTTTTTTTTCAGTTTTCATGCCAGTATTTTCATAGACTTTGATCCACTTTCATAATGTCTCTGTTTCAGAAACATTAATTTTTTCCTGATTTCTTGCATAACCAAACTATTAATTTCATTCCTATTTTTAAAAATTTCCTCTAATGTATCTTGTGCCAAATTCAACTTGTGTTTTTTCTCTAGTTCCTTCAGCCTATTTTGTAATTCCTCTAATGTTTTATTCCTTATTTTTTTCTTCTATGAAGATATCGCTATAATTTTCCCTCTTAAGACAGCCTTCAGAGTATCCCATAAAATGGGAGGCAAAACCTCTCCATTATCATTAAATTCTAAGTAGAGACCAATTTCTTTTTTAATTTGTTCCTTAAAGTACGAATCATTGAGTAGACTTGAATTTAGTTTCCAAATAGTATTCTTTGGGTATAGGTCAAAATCAACAGATAAATATATAGGTGCATGGTCACTTACATCTATTGTCCCAATTCCACAGGTGTTTATTTTGGCTTTTCCAAATGTTATTAAATAGTCTATTCTTGTATATACAGACTGGGGAGCAGAATAATGAGTGTAATCCCTTCTGTCGGGGAAAAGGTCCCTCCATATATCAATTAAACCAGCATCCTCAAAAAGTGTATTAACTTTCTTATATAAGGATTTTGTTTCATAGGTTTTTCTATTGGAAGAGTCTAAGTTTGGTTGTAATTGTAAATTTAAGTCTCCCCCACATGTCAGGAGACCTTCTGTTTCCACTACCATAATATCAGTAATTTTCTGAAATAAACCAATATCACTTCCCGGGGGTGCGTATATATTCAATAGAGTAACTGAATTTCCATCTATATTCCCCTTTACCAGAATATATCTGCCCTCTTTATCTCCCATTTCAAATACTTTTTCAAAATTTAGCTTACTTGAGATGACAATAGCAACTCCTCTCCTATGTCCTGATTTATATGAGGAGAAAATCAAATTAGTGAAGCCCATTCTCTTTAGTTTTCCATGCTCATTATCACTTAAATGAGTTTCCTATAAATATATGACATGGGCTTGTTCTTTTTTTCATTTTGGATAAAATATATATATATATATATATATATACACACACACACACACACACCCACACGCGCGCACACACACACACACACACACACACACACACACACACACACACACACACACACATACATCACATACATACACACATATGCACACATATATATTCTCATTTTGGTGGGGGAAAAAGGAACAAGTGAGTGAATAAAGAAGAATAACCAGGTAATATAAAATCCATTTTATAATAAGTATTTCTCGAGATAGGTATATCACCGTCTACTTTTGCTTCAGTTTAGCTTCTCAACATTTTTAAAGTTAGCCAAACCTTATAGCTCTTCTGGAGGGGGTGAGGGCTGTCTTTGGAAAACTCCCAGTCTCTTCCTGATATATTTCTCTCGGCCTCCTCCCGTCTCCTGCTTTCTCGATTCTCGCACTGTTTCCCAAGCGGAGCGGGATAATTCCTCAGCCAGGCTTTCCCTCGGTTTGATCACGCTGACGGGCAACCCTCTGGCCTTCATGTCTGTAGTCGCCTCTTCCACTGTCTGGTACAACAGCGTCCCGTTGTCATAAAACACTCGAAGTTTAGCAGGGTGCGGAGTTTGAAATCTAATCCTTTCTTGCTTTAGTATTCGCTTTACTTCAAAGTATTCTTTATGTTTCTACAGGTCTGCGGGGGGGGGGGTAATCTTGGTTGAAATATATTAATTTTTCATCTAAAAACACCCTCTTTATACCCCAGGCCCTTTGTAGAATCTCTGCCTTGGTACTGTATCGAAGGAGTTTAATTATTATTGAGCGTGGCTTATCTGCTCTATCTCCAGTAGGCTTCGGGACGAGCGCACGATGCGCTCTCTCAATTTCCAGCTCCATAGTCGAGGGAAGCCCCAGTACATCCCACAGCAACTTTTCAACAAACTCCGTCATAGACAAGCCCTCCGCTCCTTTGGGAACGTTGTATATTCTGATATTTTTCCGCCGTGATCTTCCCTCCAGGTCAAGCAGTTTACCTTCTTGGTGATTTAATATTTTTATCGTCTTACTCAGTATCCGTTCCATGTTTTGAACATGATCTTCCACCTTCTCAATTCGAGTCTCTGCAACCGCTATTTTTTGTTTGACTTTGGTGAGCTCTGACTTAATATCATGTAGCCGCTGTTTTATATCTTTCTGGAACTCCCTTATTTCTTTCAAAATTTCGATTATATTTGCTGCTTCGCCTGAACGAGGCCCAGCGTCCGCCTTGCTAGCACGTGGTTGGGTAGGAGAGCCGCTCGCTGCACTCCTCTCGGCCACAGGCTCTGCAGTGTTGCTTTTTTAATTTCTGTTCCTTTTCCCCATTCTTGCCCCTCTTATCAGTTCAAATACTTTCAAAAAATACTATATTTGATGGGTTAATGGGCTTAATACGTGTTTTTCCGGAAGAGCTAGTGACTTAAGTTGCCATTCTCGACGATGACGTCACCGGAACCCCGGATTCTGACTGTTCCATCACCGATTTGTACAAATTTCCATCGATGTACAGTGGAGAGCAGTCTGACCCCTGCTTCACTGTCTGGTACAGAGGCTCCAATGCACAGGATCGAACGGGGCTGCTGAAGGTTATGGACTCAGGCAGCTCCATCACAGACACAACCCTCCCCATCATCAAGGAAGTCTTCAAGAGGTGGTGCCTCAAGAGGAGAATAACTGGTGGTGTGTCACCCAAGGCTTCTGCCCGATGGTAGTGGCAAGAAGTGAGCAGCATCTGGATGGTAGGCGGGGATAGCGGCAGAAGCAGATACGTCAAAGATATTTAAGAAACTCTTCGATAGGCACATGGATGATAAGAAAAGAATTAAGACTATGTAATAGATTGACCTTAGATAATAGGCTTAGATTGACCTTAGTTAAGAGCTCAGCACAACATTCTGGGCATAATGGCCTGTTCTGTGCTGTATTATTCCAAGTTCTCTGTTGTTAATCATTCCTCAGCACAGTAATACTGGCCATATGCCAATTTAGACCTTTGATACTCATATTATCTTTGCACTTTTCAATAACTCTGCCAGATCTATCAGCATTACAGTCAAAAGCATAGAGTATTTTTATACTGATACTTTGATCATCTGTCCGGCTTGGTTCCTGCAAACTAATTACTGACATCCCTGTTAGATATGACAAAGAGTATCCTTTGGAATTCTGTGCAGAGTTTAATATTAAATTAATTGAAATCCATCCAGCCCACCGATCTTCCTCCCTACCACTCGCCTCGTGCTTCCAAGCTTGCCAAAAAACTGGTAGGAGCCAATAAAGTAAGTAGGGTAGGAGCAAACTAAAATGATGTTACTCCATCGGCTGTCAACAGGCTCTCCCAAGCTGCTCAGAGACTGCCAGGTGAATTTAGTTTTCTCTGGCTTGACACCTAACAATGTGGAAATCTGGAAAATATTCCACAGCGGCAAAGGTCACCATCATCATTTGAGTGATTGAGCAGGGAAGCAGACAGACCTTTCAGATAAACTAGTGGATGTAAACCAACATTCCCATCTCTGCTTGGTCCCATTTGCCTCCATTTGGCCTACAGTACATGAACCTAGATGTTTCCTATCCATGTACCTAACCAAGTACATTTTAAACCACAAACAGGTGAAAATCTGCGGCTGCTGGCAACTGCATGCTTCTCATCATCTTATACACATGACTTCATCATTAACATACTTCTCCTTGGGCTGGGAGGTCACACCTATACTAAGTATTTCAGGTGCAGCCTCAGCAAGTTCCATCCAATTTCTGTAAGATAAACTTTATACTTTACTCAAATTCTCCCGCATTGAAAGCCAACCACCATTTGCCGCCCAAGTTGCTTGCGGTTCCTGTTCCAGTCATTAGTATACAAGGATCAAGGGTGAGCAGGAGGGCCTGCTTCCATGCCTCTTTATGTCATCAATCACTAACAACTTTTGTCCTGTGTCCTTTCTACCAAAGTAGATAATCTCACATTTTCCACACTGTATTCTATCTGTTATTAGGCTGCCCGTTCATTTGGCCTATCACTATGCCCCTGCATCCATCAAGTAGCCTCCTCACAATCCAGGCTGCAAACTTGTGAAGAAACGTGGATACATTATTGCACATGCTTGCCACGGTCAAATCATTGAGTTTGGACAGTGAACAGCTGGAGATGGAAAATTCTGATTTTGCCTTACAGTATAATGTGTCAAAGGTTTCAAAAGTACATTTAATGTCAGAGAAATGTATACAATATATATCCTGAAATTCTTTTTCTTTGCAACCATCCACAAAAACAGAGGAGTGTCCCAAAGAATGAATGATAGTTAAATGTTAGAACCCCAAAGCTGCCCCCAGCTCCCCCCTCCCATGCATAAGCAGCAGCAAAAAAATGACCCCCCCTCCCCCACCAGCAAAAGAAGCATTGACACCCCCCACCGAGCACTCGAGCGTGCAGCAAAGCATCAATAAAGACACAGACTTGCAGTACTCCAAAGACTACTCATTCACATACCACAGGCTCTCTCTCTCCCCGTGTCACATGTCTGAATGCTTGCCATCCTATTCTCTATTACCTCTCCCCTTATCCCTCTGAGGAACTACTCGATAAAGTGTCTATGGTTCAAACAAGTCAGGCATTATTAGAGTCATGGAGTACAAAGCACTGAGAGATTTTAGCACATTGGCCTTCCTTAATCAGGGTACTGAGTTCAGGAGCTGGATGTTACGTTGAAGTTGTGCAAGACTCCAGTGAGGTGAAATTTGCAGCATTGTGTGCAGCACTGGTTACCCACCTACAAGAACGATATCAATATGCTCGAAAGAGTGCAGAGAAAATTTATAAGGACGCTGCTAGAAGTTAAAGACCTGTGTTATAGGGCAAGATTGAACAGGGTAGAACTTTATTCCCTGGAGAAGAATGAAGGGGTATCTACGGAGGTTTACAAAACTGTGAAGGGAATAGATGGGGTGAATATGTGGAGGTTTTTTCCCTCAGCTTATGTGAGACTGGAACTCAGAGGACACAGGTTTAGGATGAAAGATAAAATATTTAAGGGGAATCTGACTGGAAATTTCTTCACCTGGAGGGTGTGGAATGAGCGAGTAGTGGAAGTGGAAGGTGCAGGCAATTGTACTATTTAAGAGTAGGTTGTATAGTTACACAGAGGAGATGGTATGGTCCAGGCACAGGAAGACACTTGAGGCAAACGATCAGGTTGACATGGACTATATATTCATAAGAGTATTTGGGAAATTGACCAGAAGCTTGGTCAGAATAAAGTTTTTTTAGGGAGCATATTAAAGGAAAGAGGGAGAAGAGGAGTGACATAAGTATTCCAGGAGGATATTCCAGAGTTCAGGAACATGGTATCTCAAGGGATGGACAACACCAGCACAGAGAAAATCACGTGTGCAACGTTATCATTGGAGAGCAGAGATTAGGGATAAGCTCTTTAAAATCTATTTCTATTAGACTGAAGCCAATTCAGGATTTATTCTCTCCAATTTTCCACCTTTTTCTATTGTAAACATGGGAAATGATGTTAAATAACCTGTCAAGGTTTGTTATTCCCTACAGACTCATTATCCTCCCTCACTGGGAGACTAGCCTGGCAAATAATATTTCAATTTCCTGATACATGAATTTCCTTGTTAATTGTTCTTTTTAAATATTTTGAGACTCTGTAAGACAGTAAGAGACTGGAACAGAATTAGGCCAATCAACCCATCGAGTCTGCTCTGCCATTCCATCATGGCTGATTTACTTTCCCGCTCAACCCCGTTCTCCTGCCTTCTCCCTGTAACCTTTGATGCCCTAACTAGTCAAGAACCTATCAATCTCGTATTAAATATACCTATTAAATTTGCCTCAAACGCCATCTGTGGCAATGAATTTCTTAGATACATCACCCTCTGGCTAAAGAAGTTCTTCCTCATCTCTATTCCAAAGGGATATCCTCCTATCTTGAGGTTGTGCCCTCTCGTCCTAGGCTCTCCTGTCAGAGCAACTGTTGTCTCGGAACACACGCACTCTAACGACTCGAACATCCTTTCTATTTTACTTGTGCACAAGGAGCACTGCATGACCCGTCACCCACACTGTTCTGATGTCTGAACAGAAAACTGCTATTTTACACAGAATAGGCATGTCGCTTACTGGCATAGATCATTGTAAATTGATTATGTCTGAATTCTTTACTCGCTAGATCAATTGCCATTCTCAATGTCAAACTGAACTTCCAGCAGATAGTCAACAATATTTTGAAGTTTGTAAAGATAATAGAGCCTTAGTTGTTGGGTTTGTGTCACATCTCTCAATTATTCTTATCTCATCTATCTCTGGCAATGCCCTCCCCCCCCCATTGTATAAAGGGACGCTATGACTCAGGAAGACCTTTCACTATCGAGGCCTCTCATCTGGCTTGAGTACACTGTCACCAAGGCCCGTCTCGTCTGGCTTGAGTACACCATTACCAAGGCCTGTCTCGTCTGGCTTGAGTACACTGTCACCAAGGCCCATCTCGTCTGGCATGAGTACACCATTACCAAGGCCTGTCTCGTCTGGCTTGAGTACACTGTCACCAAGGCCCATCTCGTCTGGCATGAGTACACCATTACCAAGGCCTGTCTCGTCTGGCTTGAGTACACTGTCACCAAGGCCCATCTCGTCTGGCATGAGAACACCATTACCAAGGACTGTCTCGTCTGGCTTGAGTACACTGTCACCAAGGCCCATCTCGTCTGGCATGAGTACACCATTACCAAGGCCCGTCTCGTCTGGCTTGAGTACACTGTCACCAAGGCCCATCTCGTCTGGCATGAGTACACCATTACCAAGGCCTGTCTCGTCTGGCTTGAGTACACTGTCACCAAGGCCCATCTCGTCTGGCATGAATACACCATTACCAAGGCCCGTCTCGTCTGGCTTGAGTACACTGTCACAAAGGCCCATCTCGTCTGGCATGAGTACACCATTACCAAGGCCTGTCTCGTCTGGCTTGAGTACACCGTCACCAAGGCCCGTCTCGTCTGGCATGAGTACACCATTACCAAGGCCCGACTCGTCTGGCATGAGTACACCATTACCAAGGCCTGTCTCGTCTGTCTTGAGTATACCATTACCAAGGCCTGTCTCGTCTGGCATGAGTACACCATTACCAAGGCCCGTCTCGTCTGGCATGAGTACACCATTACCAAGGCCTGTCTCGTCTGGCTTGAGTACACCATCACCAAGGCCCGTCTCATCTGGCTTGAGTACACTGTCACCAAGGCCTGTCTCGTCTGGCTTGAGTACATTGTCACCAAGGCCTGTCTCGTCTGGCTTGAGTACACCGTCACCAAGGCCCGTCTCATCTGGCATGAGTACACCATCACCAAGGCCCGTCTCAGCTGGCATGAGTACATTGTCACCAAGGCCCGTCTCATCTGGCATGATTACATTGTCACCAAGGCCCGTCTCATCTGGCATGATTACATTGTCACCAAGGCCCGTCTCATCTGGCATGAGTACACCGTCACCAAGGCCCGTCTCATCTGGCATGAGTACATTGTCACCAAGGCCCGTCTCATCTGGCATGAGTACATTGTCACCAAGGCCCGTCTCGTCTGGCTTGAGTACACCGTCACCAAGGCCCGTCTCATCTGGCATGAGTACACTGTCACCACAGCCCGTCTCGTCTGGCATGAATACATCATCACCAAGGCCCATCTCGTCTGGCATGAGTACATCGTCACCAAGGCTCGTCTCATCTGGCATGAATACACCATTACCAAGGCCCGTCTCATCTGGCATGAGTACACCGTCACCAAGGCCCGTCTCGTCTGGCATGAATACACCATTACCAAGGCCTGTCTCATCTGGCATGAGTACACCGTCACCAAGGCCCGTCTCGTCTGGCATGAGTACACCGTCACCAAGGCCCGTCTCGTCTGGCATGAGTACATTGTCACCAAGGCCCGTCTCGCCTGGCATGAGTACACCGTCACCAAGGCACGTCTCATCTGGAATGAGTACACCGTCACCAAGGCCCGTCTCATCTGGCATGAGTACATTGTCACCAAGGCCCGTCTCGTCTGGCATGAGTACACCGTCACCAAGGCCCGTCTCATCTGGCATGAGTACATTGTCACCAAGGCCCGTCTCATCTGGCATGAGTACACCATCACCAAGGCCCGTCTCATCTGGCATGAGTACACCGTCACCAAGGCCCGTCTCATCTGGCATGAGTACACCATCACCAAGGCCCGTCTCATCTGGCATGAGTACACAGTCACCAAGGCCCGTCTCATCTGGCATGAGTACACCGTCACCAAGGCCCGTCTCATCTGGCATGAGTACACCGTCACCAAGGCCCATCTCATCTGGCATGAGTACACCGTCACCAAGGCCCGTCTCGTCTGGCATGAGTACACCATCACCAAGGCCTGTCTCATCTGGCATGAGTACACCGTCACCAAGGCCCGTCTCATCTGGCATGAGTACACCGTCACCAAGACCCGTCTCGTCTGGCATGAGTACACCATCACCAAGGCCCGTCTCGTCTGGCTTGAGTACACCGTCACCAAGGCCCGTCTCGTCTGCCATGAGTACATTGTCACCAAGGCCCGTCTCGTCTGGCATGAGTACACCGTCACCAAGGCCCGTCTCGTCTGGCTTGAGTACACTGTCACCAAGGCCCGTCTCGTCTGGCTTGAGTACACCATCACCAAAGCCCGTCTCGTCTGGCATGAGTACATTGTCACCAAGGCCCGTTTCATCTGGCATGAGTACACTGTCACCAAGGCCCGTCTCATCTGGCATGAGTACATTGTCACCAAGGCCCGTCTCGTCTGGCATGAGTACACCGTCACCAAGGCCCATCTCATCTGGCATGAGTACACCGTCACCAAGGCCCGTCTCATCTGGCATGAGTACATTGTCACCAAGGCCCGTCTCGTCTGGCATGAGTACATTGTCACCAAGGCCCGTCTCGTCTGGCATGAGTACATTGTCACCAAGGCCCGTCTCGTCTGGCATGAGTACACCGTCACCAAGGCCCGTCTCATCTGGCATGAGTACACCGTCACCAAGGCCCGTCTCATCTGGCATGAGTACATTGTCACCAAGGCCCGTCTCGTCTGGCATGAGTACATTGTCACCAAGGCCCGTCTCGTCTGGCATGAGTACACCGTCACCAAGGCCCGTCTCATCTGGCATGAGTACACCGTCACCAAGGCCCGTCTCGTCTGGCTTGAGTACACTGTCACCAAGGCCCGTCTCATCTGGCTTGAGTACACCATCACCAAGGCCCGTCTCGTCTCGCATGAGTACATTGTCACCAAGGCCCGTCTCATCTGGCAAGAGTACACCGTCACCAAGGCCCGTCTCATCTGGCATGAGTACATAGTCACCAAGGCCCGTCTCGTCTGGCATGAGTACACCGTCACCAAGGCCCGTCTCATCTGGCATGAGTACACCGTCAGCAAGGCCCGTCTCATCTGGCATGAGTACATTGTCACCAAGGCCCGTCTCGTCTGGCATGAGTACATTGTCACCAAGGCCCGTCTCGTCTGGCATGAGTACATTGTCACCAAGGCCCGTCTCATCTGGCATGATTACATTGTCACCAAGGCCCGTCTCATCTGGCATGATTACATTGTCACCAAGGCCCGTCTCATCTGGCATGAGTACACCGTCACCAAGGCCCGTCTCATCTGGCATGAGTACATTGTCACCAAGGCCCGTCTCATCTGGCATGAGTACATTGTCACCAAGGCCCGTCTCGTCTGGCATGAGTACACCGTCACCAAGGCCTGTCTCATCTGGCTTGAGTACACTGTCACCAAGGCCCGTCTCGTCTGGCTTGAGTACACCGTCACCAAGGCCCGTCTCATCTGGCATGAGTACACTGTCACCACAGCCCGTCTCGTCTGGCATGAATACATCATCACCAAGGCCCATCTCGTCTGGCATGAGTACATCGTCACCAAGGCCCGTCTCATCTGGCATGAATACACCATTACCAAGGCCCGTCTCATCTGGCATGAGTACACCGTCACCAAGGCCCGTCTCGTCTGGCATGAATACACCATTACCAAGGCCCGTCTCATCTGGCATGAGTACACCGTCACCAAGGCCCGTCTCGTCTGGCATGAGTACACCGTCACCAAGGCCCGTCTCGTCTGGCATGAGTACACTGTCACCAAGGCCCGTCTCGTCTGGCATGAATACACCATTACCAAGGCTCGTCTCAACTGGCATGAGTACACCATCACCAAGGCCCGTCTCATCTGGCATGAGTACACCGTCACCAAGGCCCGTCTCATCTGGCATGAGTACACCGTCACCAAGGCCCGTCTCATCTGGCATGAGTACACTGTCACCAAGGCCCGTCTCATCTGGCATGAGTACACTGTCACCAAGGCCCGTCTCATCTGGCATGTGTACATTGTCACCAAGGCCCGTCTCGTCTGGCATGAGTACATTGTCACCAAGGCCCGTCTCGTCTGGCATGAGTACACCGTCACCAAGGCCCGTCTCATCTGGAATGAGTACACCGTCACCAAGGCCCGTCTCATCTGGCATGAGTACATTGTCACCAAGGCCCGTCTCGTCTGGCATGAGTACACCGTCACCACGGCCCGTCTCATCTGGCATGAGTACATTGTCACCAAGGCCCGTCTCATCTGGCATGAGTACACCATCACCAAGGCCCGTCTCATCTGGCATGAGTACACCGTCACCAAGGCCCGTCTCATCTGGCATGAGTACACCATCACCAAGGCCCGTCTCATCTGGCATGAGTACACAGTCACCAAGGCCCGTCTCATCTGGCATGAGTACACCGTCACCAAGGCCCGTCTCATCTGGAATGAGTACACCGTCACCAAGACCCATCTCATCTGGCATGAGTACACCGTCACCAAGGCCCGTCTCGTCTGGCATGAGTACACCATCACCAAGGCCCGTCTCATCTGGCATGAGTACACCGTCACCAAGGCCCGTCTCATCTGGCATGAGTACACCGTCACCAAGGCCCATCTCGTCTGGCATGAGTACACCATCACCAAGGCCCGTCTCGTCTGGCATGAGTACACCGTCACCAAGGCCCGTCTCGTCTGCCATGAGTACATTGTCACCAAGGCCCGTCTCGTCTGGCATGAGTACACCGTCACCAAGGCCCATCTCGTCTGGCTTGAGTACACTGTCACCAAGGCCCGTCTCGTCTGGCTGGAGTACACCATCACCAAAGCCCGTCTCGTCTGGCATGAGTACATTGTCACCAAGGCCCGTTTCATCTGGCATGAGTACACTGTCACCAAGGCCCGTCTCATCTGGCATGAGTACATTGTCACCAAGGCCCGTCTCGTCTGGCATGAGTACACCGTCACCAAGGCCCGTCTCATCTGGCATGAGTACACCGTCACCAAGGCCCGTCTCATCTGGCATGAGTACATTGTCACCAAGGCCCGTCTCGTCTGGCATGAGAACATTGTCACCAAGGCCCGTCTCGTCTGGCATGAGTACACCGTCACCAAGGCCCGTCTCATCTGGCATGAGTACACCGTCACCAAGGCCCGTCTCGTCTGGCTTGAGTACACTGTCACCAAGGCCCGTCTCATCTGGCTTGAGTACACCATCACCAAGGCCCGTCTCGTCTGGCATGAGTACATTGTCACCAAGGCCCGTCTCATCTGGCAAGAGTACACCGTCACCAAGGCCCGTCTCATCTGGCATGAGTACATAGTCACCAAGGCCCGTCTCGTCTGGCATGAGTACACCGTCACCAAGGCCCGTCTCATCTGGCATGAGTACACCGTCAGCAAGGCCCGTCTCATCTGGCATGAGTACATTGTCACCAAGGCCCGTCTCGTCTGGCATGAGTACATTGTCACCAAGGCCCGTCTCGTCTGGCATGAGTACACCGTCAGCAAGGCCCGTCTCATCTGGCATGAGTACATTGTCACCAAGGCCCGTCTCGTCTGGCATGAGTACATTGTCACCAAGGCCCGTCTCGTCTGGCATGAGTACACCGTCACCAAGGCCCGTCTCATCTGGCATGAGTACACCGTCACCAAGGCCCGTCTCATCTGGCATGAGTACATTGTCACCAAGGCCCGTCTCGTCTGGCATGAGTACACCGTCACCAAGGCCCGTCTCATCTGGCATGAGTACATTGT
Organism: Hemitrygon akajei; assembly: GCF_048418815.1. Lineage (NCBI taxonomy): Eukaryota > Metazoa > Chordata > Chondrichthyes > Myliobatiformes > Dasyatidae > Hemitrygon > Hemitrygon akajei. The sequence goes on along the minus strand of NC_133140.1, from coordinate 12,553,883 downwards.
CACCAAGGCCCGTCTCATCTGGCATGAGTACAGTGTCACCAAGGCCCGTCTCATCTGGCATGAGTACATTGTCACCAAGGCCCGTCTCGTCTGGCATGAGTACACCGTCTCCAAGGCCCGTCTCATCTGGCATGAGTACACCGTCACCAAGGCCCGTCTCGTCTGGCATGAGTACACCATCACCAAGGCCCGTCTCGTCTGGCATGAGTACATTGTCACCAAGGCCTGTCTCGTCTGGCATGAGTACACCATCACCAAGGCCCGTCTCGTCTGGCATGAGTACACCGTCACCAAGGCCCGTCTCGTCTGGCATGAGTACACCATTACCAAGGCCCGTCTCATCTGGCATCAGTACACCGTCACCAAGGCCCATCTCATCTGGCAAGAGTACACCATCACCAAGGCCCGTCTCATCTGGCATGAGTACACCGTCACCAAGGCCCGTCTCATCTGGCATGAGTACACCGTCACCAAGGCCCGTCTCATCTGGCATGAGTACACCGTCACCAAGGCCCGTCTCATCTGGCATGAGTACACCGTCACCAAGGCCCGTCTCATCTGGCATGAGTACATTGTCACCAAGGCCCGTCTCGTCTGGCATGAGTACACCGTCACCAAGGCCCGTCTCATCTGGCATGAGTACACCGTCACAAAGGCCCGTCTCGTCTGGCTTGAGTACACTGTCACCAAGGCCCGTCTCGTCTGGCTTGAGTACACCGTCACCAAGGCCCGTCTCGTCTGGCATGAGTACACTGTCACCAAAGCCCGTCTCGTCTGGCATGAGTACACCGTCACCAAGGCCTGTCTCATCTGGCATGAGTACACCGTCACCAAGGCCCGTCTCGTCTGGGATGAGTACTTTGTCACCAAGGCCCGTCTCGTCTGGCATGAGTACATTGTCACCAAGGCCCGTCTCGTCTGGCATGAGTACACCGACACCAAGGCCCGTCTCATCTGGCATGAGTACACCGTCACCAAGGCCCGTCTCATGTGGCATGAGTACATTGTCACCAAGGCCCGTCTCGTCTGGCATGAGTACACCGTCACCAAGGCCCGTCTCATCTGGCATGAGTACCTTCTCACCAAGGCCCGTCTCATCTGGCATGAGTACATTGTCACCAAGGCCCGTCTCATCTGGCATGAGTACATTGTCACCAAGGCCCGTCTCGTCTGGCATGAGTACACCGTCACCAAGGCCCGTCTCGTCTGGCATGAGTACACCGTCACCAAGGCCCATCTCCTCTGGCATGAGTACACCGTCACCAAGGCCCGTCTCATCTGGCATGAGTACACCGTCACCAAGGCCCGTCTCATCTGGCATGAGTACACCGTCACCAAGGCCCGTCTCATCTGGCATGAGTACACCGTCACCAAGGCCCGTCTCATCTGGCATGAGTACACCGTCACCAAGGCCCGTCTCATCTGGCATGAGTATACAGTCACCAAGGCCCGTCTCATCTGGCATGAGTACATTGTCACCAAGGCCCGTCTCGTCTGGCATGAGTACATTGTCACCAAGGCCCGTCTCGTCTGGCATGAGTACACCGTCACCAAGGCCCGTCTCATCTGGCATGAGTACATTATCACCAAGGCCCGTCTCATCTGGCATGAGTACATTGTCACGAAGGCCCGTCTCATCTGGCATGAGTACACCATCACCAAGGCCCGTCTCATCTGGCATGAGTACACCGTCACCAAGGCCCGTCTCATCTGGCATGAGTACACCGTCACCAAGGCCCGTCTCATCTGGCATGAGTACACCGTCACCAAGGCCCGTCTCATCTGGCATGAATATACCGTCACCAAGGCCCGTCTCATCTGGCATCAGTACACCGTCACCAAGGCCCGTCTCGTCTGGCTTGAGTACACCGTCACCAAGGCCCGTCTCGTCTGGCATGAGTACACCGTCACCAAGGCCCGTCTCGTCTGGCATGAGTACACTGTCACCAAGGCCCGTCTCGTCTGGCATGAGTACACCGTCACCAAGGCCCGTCTCATCTGGCATGAGTACACCATCAACAAGGCCCGTCTCGTCTGGCATGAGTACACCATCACCAAGGCCCGTCTCATCAGGCATGAGTATACCATCACCAAGGCCCGTCTCATCTGGCATGAATACATCATCACCAAGGCCCATCTCGTCTGGCATGAGTACACCGTCACCAAGGCCCGTCTCATCTGGCATGAGTACACCGTCACCAAGGCCCGTCTCGTCTGGCATGAGTACACCATCACCAAGGCCCGTCTCGTCTGGCTTGAGTACACCGTCACCAAGGCCCGTCTCGTCTGGCATGAGTACATTGTCACCAAGGCCCGTCTCGTCTGGCATGAGTACACCGTCACCAAGGCCCGTCTCGTCTGGCTTGAGTACACTGTCACCAAGGCCCGTCTCGTCTGGCTTGAGTACACCATCACCAAGGCCCGTCTCGTCTGGCATGAGTACATTGTCACCAAGGCCCGTCTCATCTGGCATGAGTACACCGTCACCAAGGCCCGTCTCATCTGGCATGAGTACATTGTCACCAAGGCCCGTCTCGTCTGGCATGAGTACACCGTCACCAAGGCCCGTCTCATCTGGCAAGAGTACACCGTCACCAAGGCCCGTCTCATCTGGCATGAGTACATTGTCACCAAGGCCCGTCTCGTCTGGCATGAGTACACCGTCACCAAGGCCCGTCTCGTCTGGCTTGAGTACACTGTCACCAAGGCCCGTCTCGTCTGGCTTGAGTACACCATCACCAAGGCCCGTCTCGTCTGGCATGAGTACATTGTCACCAAGGCCCGTCTCATCTGGCATGAGTACACCGTCACCAAGGCCCGTCTCATCTGGCATGAGTACATTGTCACCAAGGCCCGTCTCGTCTGGCATGAGTACACCGTCACCAAGGCCCGTCTCATCTGGCATGAGTACACCGTCACCAAGGCCCGTCTCATCTGGCATGAGTACATTGTCACCAAGGCCCGTCTCGTCTGGCATGAGTACATTGTCACCAAGGCCCGTCTCGTCTGGCATGAGTACACCGTCACCAAGGCCCGTCTCATCTGGCATGAGTACACCGTCACCAAGGCCCGTCTCATCTGGCATGAGTACATTGTCACCAAGGCCCGTCTCGTCTGGCATGAGTACACCGTCACCAAGGCACGTCTCATCTGGCATGAGTACATTGTCACCAAGGCCCGTCTCATCTGGCATGAGTACACCGTCACCAAGGCACGTCTCATCTGGCATGAGTACATTGTCACCAAGGCCCGTCTCATCTGGCATGAGTACATTGTCACCAAGGCCCGTCTCGTCTGGCATGAGTACACCGTCACCAAGGCCCGTCTCATCTGGCATGAGTACATTGTCACCAAGGCCCGTCTCGTCTGGCATGAGTACACCGTCACCAAGGCCCGTCTCATCTGGCATGAGTACACCGTCACCAAGGCCCGTCTCGTCTGGCATGAGTACACCATCACCAAGGCCCGTCTCGTCTGGCATGAGTACATTGTCACCAAGGCCTGTCTCGTCTGGCATGAGTACACCGTCACCAAGGCCCGTCTCGTCTGGCATGAGTACACCGTCACCAAGGCCCGTCTCGTCTGGCATGAGTACACCGTTACCAAGGCCCGTCTCATCTGGCATGAGTACACCGTCACCAAGGCCCGTCTCATCTGGCATGAGTACACCGTCACCAAGGCCCGTCTCATCTGGCATGAGTACACCGTCACCAAGGCCCGTCTCATCTGGCATGAGTACACTGTCACCAAGGCCCGTCTCATCTGGCATGAGTACATTGTCACCAAGGCCCGTCTCATCTGGCATGAGTACATTGTCACCAAGGCCCGTCTCGTCTGGCATGAGTACATTGTCACCAAGGCCCGTCTCGTCTGGCATGAGTACACCGTCACCAAGGCCCGTCTCATCTGGCATGAGTACACCGTCACCAAGGCCCGTCTCATCTGGCATGAATACATTGTCACCAAGGCCCGTCTCGTCTGGCATGAGTACACCGTCACCAAGGCACGTCTCATCTGGCATGAGTACATTGTCACCAAGGCCCGTCTCATCTGGCATGAGTACATTGTCACCAAGGCCCGTCTCATCTGGCATGAGTACATTGTCACCAAGGCCCGTCTCATCTGGCATGAGTACATTGTCACCAAGGCCCGTCTCGTCTGGCATGAGTACACCGTCACCAAGGCCCGTCTCATCTGCCATGAGTACACCGTCACCAAGGCCCGTCTCGTCTGGCATGAGTACACCATCACCAAGGCCCGTCTCGTCTGGCATGAGTACATTGTCACCAAGGCCTGTCTCGTCTGGCATGAGTACACCATCACCAAGGCCCGTCTCGTCTGGCAGGAGTACACCGTCACCAAGGCCCGTCTCGTCTGGCATGAGTACACCGTTACCAAGGCCCGTCTCATCTGGCATGAGTACACCGTCACCAAGGCCCGTCTCATCTGGCATGAGTACACCGTCACCAAAGCCCGTCTCATCTGGCATGAGTACACCGTCACCAAGGCCCGTCTCATCTGGCATGAGTACACCGTCACCAAGGCCCGTCTCGTCTGGCATGAGTACACCGTCACCAAGGCCCGTCTCCTCTGGCATGAGTACACCGTCACCAAGGCCCATCTCATCTGGTATGAGTACACCGTCACCAAGGCCCGTCTCATCTGGCATGAGTACACCGTCACCAAGGCCAGTCTCATCTGGCATGATTACATTGTCACCAAGGCCCGTCTCATCTGGCATGATTACATTGTCACCAAGGCCCTTCTCATCTGGCATGAGTACACCGTCACCAAGGCCCGTCTCATCTGGCATGAGTACACCGTCACCAAGGCCCGTCTCGTCTGGCATGAGTACACCATCACCAAGGCCCGTCTCGTCTGGCTTGAGTACACCGTCACCAAGGCCCGTCTCGTCTGGCATGAGTACATTGTCACCAAGGCCCGTCTCGTCTGGCATGAGTACACCGTCACCAAGGCCCGTCTCGTCTGGCTTGAGTACACTGTCACCAAGGCCCGTCTCAACTGGCTTGAGTACACCATCACCAAGGCCAGTCTCGTCTGGCATGAGTACATTGTCACCAAGGTCCGTCTCATCTGGCATGAGTACACCGTCACCAAGGCCCGTCTGATCTGGCATGAGTACATTGTCACCAAGGCCCGTCTCGTCTGGCATGAGTACACCGTCACCAAGGCCCGTCTCATCTGGCATGTGTACACCGTCAGCAAGGCCCGTCTCATCTGGCATGAGTACATTGTCACCAAGGCCTGTCTCGTCTGGCATGAGTACACCATCACCAAGGCCCGTCTCGTCTGGCATGAGTACACCGTCACCAAGGCCCGTCTCGTCTGGCATGAGTACACCATTACCAAGGCCCGTCTCATCTGGCATGAGTACACCGTCACCAAGGCCCATCTCATCTGGCATGAGTACACCATTACCAAGGCCCTTCTCATCTGGCATGAGTACACCGTCACCAAGGCCCGTCTCATCTGGCATGAGTACACCGTCACCAAGGCCCGTCTCATCTGGCATGAGTACACCGTCACCAAGGCCCGTCTCATCTGGCATGAATACATCATCACCAAGGCCCATCTCGTCTGGCATGAGTACACCGTCACCAAGGCCCGTTTCATCTGGCATGAGTACACCGTCACCAAGGCCCGTCTCGTCTGGCATGAGTACACCATCACCAAGGCCCGTCTCGTCTGGCTTGAGTACACCGTCACCAAGGCCCGTCTCGTCTGGCATGAGTACATTGTCACCAAGGCCCGTCTCGTCTGGCTTGAGTACACCGTCACCAAGGCCCGTCTCGTCTGGCATGAGTACATTGTCACCAAGGCCCGTCTCGTCTGGCATGAGTACACCGTCACCAAGGCCCGTCTCGTCTGGCTTGAGTACACTGTCACCAAGGCCCGTCTCGTCTGGCTTGAGTACACCATCACCAAGGCCCGTCTCGTCTGGCATGAGTACATTGTCACCAAGGCCCGTCTCGTCTGGCATGAGTACACCGTCACCAAGGCCCGTCTCATCTGTCATGAGTACACCGTCACCAAGGCCCGTCTCGTCTGGCATGAGTACACCATCACCAAGGCCCGTCTCGTCTGGCTTGAGTACACCGTCACCAAGGCCCGTCTCGTCTGGCATGAGTACATTGTCACCAAGGCCCGTCTCGTCTGGCTTGAGTACACCGTCACCAAGGCCCGTCTCGTCTGGCATGAGTACATTGTCACCAAGGCCCGTCTCGTCTGGCATGAGTACACCGTCACCAAGGCCCGTCTCGTCTGGCTTGAGTACACTGTCACCAAGGCCCGTCTCGTCTGGCTTGAGTACACCATCACCAAGGCCCGTCTCGTCTGGCATGAGTACATTGTCACCAAGGCCCGTCTCGTCTGGCATGAGTACACCGTCACCAAGGCCCGTCTCATCTGGCATGAGTACATTGTCACCAAGGCCCGTCTCGTCTGGCATGAGTACACCGTCACCAAGGCCCGTCTCATCTGGCATGAGTACACCGTCACCAAGGCCCGTCTCGTCTGGCATGAGTACACCGTCACCATGGCCCGTCTCATCTGGCATGAGTACACCGTCACCAAGGCCCGTCTCATCTGGCATGAGTACATTGTCACCAAGGCCCGTCTCATCTGGCATGAGTACACCGTCACCAAGGCCCGTCTCATCTGGCATGAGTACACCGTCACCAAGGCCCGTCTCATCTGGCATGAGTACACCGTCACCAAGGCCCGTCTCATCTGGCATGAGTACACCGTCACCAAGGCCCGTCTCATCTGGCATGAGTACATTGTCACCAAGGCCCGTCTCGTCTGGCATGAGTACACCGTCACCAAGGCCCGTCTCATCTGGCATGAGTACACCGTCACCAAGGCCCGTCTCATCTGGCATGAGTACATTGTCACCAAGGCCCGTCTCGTCTGGCATGAGTACATTGTCACCAAGGCCCGTCTCGTCTGGCATGAGTACACCGTCACCAAGGCCCGTCTCCTCTGGCATGAGTACACCGTCACCAAGGCCCGTCTCATCTGGCATGAGTACATTGTCACCAAGGCCTGTCTCGTCTGGCATGAGTACACCGTCACCAAGGCCCGTCTCGTTTGGCATGAGTACACCGTCACCAAGGCCCGTCTCGTCTGGCATGAGTACACCATTACCAAGGCCCGTCTCATCTGGCATGAGTACACCGTCACCAAGGCCCGTCTCATCTGGCATGAGTACACCGTCACCAAGGCCCGTCTCATCTGGCATGAGTACACCGTCACCAAGGCCCGTCTCATCTGGCATGAGTACACCGTCACCAAGGCCCGTCTCATCTGGCATGAGTACACCGTCACCAAGGCCCGTCTCATCTGGCATGAGTACATTGTCACCAAGGCCCGTCTCGTCTGGCATGAGTACACCGTCACCAAGGCCCGTCTCATCTGGCATGAGTACACCGTCACCAAGGCCCATCTCATCTGGCATGAGTACACCGTCACCAAGGCCCGTCTCATCTGGCATGAGTACACCGTCACCAAGGCCCGTCTCATCTGGCATGATTACATTGTCACCAAGGCCCGTCTCATCTGGCATGAGTACACCTTCACCAAGGCCCGTCTCATCTGGCATGAGTACACCGTCACCAAGGCCCGTCTCGTCTGGCATGAGTACACCGTCAGCAAGGCCCGTCTCATCTGGCATGAGTACATTGTCACCAAGGCCTGTCTCGTCTGGCATGAGTACACCATCACCAAGGCCCGTCTCGTCTGGCATGAGTACACCGTCACCAAGGCCCGTCTCGTCTGGCATGAGTACACCATTACCAAGGCCCGGCTCATCTGGCATGAGTACACCGTCACCAAGGCCCATCTCATCCGGCATGAGTACACCATTACCAAGGCCCTTCTCATCTGGCATGAGTACACCGTCACCAAGGCCCGTCTCGTTTGGCATGAGTACACCGTCACCAAGGCCCGTCTCGTCTGGAATGAGTACACCATTACCAAGGCCCGTCTCATCTGGCATGAGTACACCGTCACCAAGGCCCGTCTCATCTGGCATGAGTACACCGTCACCAAGGCCCGTCTCATCTGGCATGAGTACACCGTCACCAAGGCCCGTCTCATCTGGCATGAGTACACCGTCACCAAGGCCCGTCTCATCTGGCATGAGTACACCGTCACCAAGGCCCGTCTCATCTGGCATGAGTACATTGTCACCAAGGCCCGTCTCGTCTGGCATGAGTACACCGTCACCAAGGCCCGTCTCATCTGGCATGAGTACACCGTCACCAAGGCCCATCTCATCTGGCATGAGTACACCGTCACCAAGGCCCGTCTCATCTGGCATGAGTACACCGTCACCAAGGCCCGTCTCATCTGGCATGATTACATTGTCACCAAGGCCCGTCTCATCTGGCATGAGTACACCTTCACCAAGGCCCGTCTCATCTGGCATGAGTACACCGTCACCAAGGCCCGTCTCGTCTGGCATGAGTACACCGTCAGCAAGGCCCGTCTCATCTGGCATGAGTACATTGTCACCAAGGCCTGTCTCGTCTGGCATGAGTACACCATCACCAAGGCCCGTCTCGTCTGGCATGAGTACACCGTCACCAAGGCCCGTCTCGTCTGGCATGAGTACACCATTACCAAGGCCCGTCTCATCTGGCATGAGTACACCGTCACCAAGGCCCATCTCATCCGGCATGAGTACACCATTACCAAGGCCCTTCTCATCTGGCATGAGTACACCGTCACCAAGGCCCGTCTCATCTGGCATAGGTACACCGTCACCAAGGCCCGTCTCATCTGGCATGAGTACACCGTCACCAAGGCCCGTCTCGTCTGGCATGAATACATCGTCACCAAGGCCCGTCTCGTCTGGCTTGAGTACACCGTCACCAAGGCCCGTCTCGTCTGGCATGAGTACATTGTCACCAAGGCCCGTCTCGTCTGGCTTGAGTACACCGTCACCAAGGCCCGTCTCGTCTGGCATGAGTACATTGTCACCAAGGCCCGTCTCGTCTGGCATGAGTACACCGTCACCAAGGCCCGTCTCGTCTGGCTTGAGTACACTGTCACCAAGGCCCGTCTCGTCTGGCTTGAGTACACCATCACCAAGGCCCGTCTCGTCTGGCATGAGTACATTGTCACCAAGGCCCGTCTCGTCTGGCATGAGTACACCGTCACCAAGGCCCGTCTCATCTGGCATGAGTACATTGTCACCAAGGCCCGTCTCGTCTGGCATGAGTACACCGTCACCAAGGCCCGTCTCATCTGGCATGAGTACACCGTCACCAAGGCCCGTCTCGTCTGGCATGAGTACACCGTCACCAAGGCCCGTCTCATCTGGCATGAGTACACCGTCACCAAAGCCCGTCTCATCTGGCATGAGTACATTGTCACCAAGGCCCGTCTCATCTGGCATGAGTACACCGTCACCAAGGCCCGTCTCATCTGGCATGAGTACACCGTCACCAAGGCCCGTCTCATCTGGCATGAGTACACCGTCACCAAGGCCCGTCTCATCTGGCATGAGTACACCGTCACCAAGGCCCGTCTCATCTGGCATGAGTACATTGTCACCAAGGCCCGTCTCGTCTGGCATGAGTACACCGTCACCAAGGCCCGTCTCATCTGGCATGAGTACACCGTCACCAAGGCCCGTCTCATCTGGCATGAGTACATTGTCACCAAGGCCCGTCTCGTCTGGCATGAGTACATTGTCACCAAGGCCCGTCTCGTCTGGCATGAGTACACCGTCACCAAGGCCCGTCTCCTCTGGCATGAGTACACCGTCACCAAGGCCCGTCTCATCTGGCATGAGTACATTGTCACCAAGGCCCGTCTCGTCTGGCATGAGTACACCGTCACCAAGGCCCGTCTCATCTGGCATGTGTACATTGTCACCAAGGCCCGTCTCATCAGGCATGAGTACATTGTCACCAAGGCCCGTCTCATCTGGCATGAGTACATTGTCACCAAGGCCCGTCTCGTCTGGCATGAGTACACCGTCACCAAGGCCCGTCTCATCTGGCATGAGTACACCGTCACCAAGGCCCGTCTCGTCTGGCATGAGTACACCATCACCAAGGCCCGTCTCGTCTGACATGAGTACATTGTCACCAAGGCCTGTCTCGTCTGGCATGAGTACACCGTCACCAAGGCCCGTCTCGTTTGGCATGAGTACACCGTCACCAAGGCCCGTCTCGTCTGGCATGAGTACATTGTCACCAAGGCCTGTCTCGTATGGCATGAGTACATTGTCACCAAGGCCCGTCTCATCTGGCATGAGTACACCGTCACCAAGGCCCGTCTCATCTGGCATGAGTACATTGTCACCAAGGCCTGTCTCGTCTGGCATGAGTACACCGTCACCAAGGCCCGTCTCGTTTGGCATGAGTACACCGTCACCAAGGCCCGTCTCGTCTGGCATGAGTACACCATTACCAAGGCCCGTCTCATCTGGCATGAGTACACCGTCACCAAGGCCCGTCTCATCTGGCATGAGTACACCGTCACCAAGGCCCGTCTCATCTGGCATGAGTACACCGTCACCAAGGCCCGTCTCATCTGGCATGAGTACACCGTCACCAAGGCCCGTCTCATCTGGCATGAGTACATTGTCACCAAGGACCGTCTCGTCTGGCATGAGTACACCGTCACCAAGGCCCGTCTCATCTGGCATGAGTACACCGTCACCAAGGCCCGTCTCATCTGGCATGAGTACATTGTCACCAAGGCCCGTCTCGTCTGGCATGAGTACATTGTCACCAAGGCCCGTCTCGTCTGGCATGAGTACACCGTCACCAAGGCCCGTCTCCTCTGGCATGAGTACACCGTCAACAAGGCCCGTCTCATCTGGCTTGAGTACACCATCACCAAGGCCCGTCTCGTCTCGCATGAGTACATTGTCACCAAGGCCCGTCTCATCTGGCAAGAGTACACCGTCACCAAGGCCCGTCTCATCTGGCATGAGTACATAGTCACCAAGGCCCGTCTCGTCTGGCATGAGTACACCGTCACCAAGGCCCGTCTCATCTGGCATGAGTACACCGTCAGCAAGGCCCGTCTCATCTGGCATGAGTACATTGTCACCAAGGCCCGTCTCGTCTGGCATGAGTACACCGTCACCAAGGCCCGTCTCGTCTGGCATGAGTACACCATTACCAAGGCCCGTCTCATCTGGCATGAGTACACCGTCACCAAGGCCCATCTCATCCGGCATGAGTACACCATTACCAAGGCCCTTCTCATCTGGCATGAGTACACCGTCACCAAGGCCCGTCTCATCTGGCATAGGTACACCGTCACCAAGGCCCGTCTCATCTGGCATGAGTACACCGTCACCAAGGCCCGTCTCGTCTGGCATGAATACATCGTCACCAAGGCCCGTCTCGTCTGGCTTGAGTACACCGTCACCAAGGCCCGTCTCGTCTGGCATGAGTACATTGTCACCAAGGCCCGTCTCGTCTGGCTTGAGTACACCGTCACCAAGGCCCGTCTCGTCTGGCATGAGTACATTGTCACCAAGGCCCGTCTCGTCTGGCATGAGTACACCGTCACCAAGGCCCGTCTCGTCTGGCTTGAGTACACTGTCACCAAGGCCCGTCTCGTCTGGCTTGAGTACACCATCACCAAGGCCCGTCTCGTCTGGCATGAGTACATTGTCACCAAGGCCCGTCTCGTCTGGCATGAGTACACCGTCACCAAGGCCCGTCTCATCTGGCATGAGTACATTGTCACCAAGGCCCGTCTCGTCTGGCATGAGTACACCGTCACCAAGGCCCGTCTCATCTGGCATGAGTACACCGTCACCAAGGCCCGTCTCGTCTGGCATGAGTACACCGTCACCAAGGCCCGTCTCATCTGGCATGAGTACACCGTCACCAAAGCCCGTCTCATCTGGCATGAGTACATTGTCACCAAGGCCCGTCTCATCTGGCATGAGTACACCGTCACCAAGGCCCGTCTCATCTGGCATGAGTACACCGTCACCAAGGCCCGTCTCATCTGGCATGAGTACACCGTCACCAAGGCCCGTCTCATCTGGCATGAGTACACCGTCACCAAGGCCCGTCTCATCTGGCATGAGTACATTGTCACCAAGGCCCGTCTCGTCTGGCATGAGTACACCGTCACCAAGGCCCGTCTCATCTGGCATGAGTACACCGTCACCAAGGCCCGTCTCATCTGGCATGAGTACATTGTCACCAAGGCCCGTCTCGTCTGGCATGAGTACATTGTCACCAAGGCCCGTCTCGTCTGGCATGAGTACACCGTCACCAAGGCCCGTCTCCTCTGGCATGAGTACACCGTCACCAAGGCCCGTCTCATCTGGCATGAGTACATTGTCACCAAGGCCCGTCTCGTCTGGCATGAGTACACCGTCACCAAGGCCCGTCTCATCTGGCATGTGTACATTGTCACCAAGGCCCGTCTCATCAGGCATGAGTACATTGTCACCAAGGCCCGTCTCATCTGGCATGAGTACATTGTCACCAAGGCCCGTCTCGTCTGGCATGAGTACACCGTCACCAAGGCCCGTCTCATCTGGCATGAGTACACCGTCACCAAGGCCCGTCTCGTCTGGCATGAGTACACCATCACCAAGGCCCGTCTCGTCTGACATGAGTACATTGTCACCAAGGCCTGTCTCGTCTGGCATGAGTACACCGTCACCAAGGCCCGTCTCGTTTGGCATGAGTACACCGTCACCAAGGCCCGTCTCGTCTGGCATGAGTACATTGTCACCAAGGCCTGTCTCGTATGGCATGAGTACATTGTCACCAAGGCCCGTCTCATCTGGCATGAGTACACCGTCACCAAGGCCCGTCTCATCTGGCATGAGTACATTGTCACCAAGGCCTGTCTCGTCTGGCATGAGTACACCGTCACCAAGGCCCGTCTCGTTTGGCATGAGTACACCGTCACCAAGGCCCGTCTCGTCTGGCATGAGTACACCATTACCAAGGCCCGTCTCATCTGGCATGAGTACACCGTCACCAAGGCCCGTCTCATCTGGCATGAGTACACCGTCACCAAGGCCCGTCTCATCTGGCATGAGTACACCGTCACCAAGGCCCGTCTCATCTGGCATGAGTACACCGTCACCAAGGCCCGTCTCATCTGGCATGAGTACACCGTCACCAAGGCCCGTCTCATCTGGCATGAGTACATTGTCACCAAGGCCCGTCTCGTCTGGCATGAGTACACCGTCACCAAGGCCCGTCTCATCTGGCATGAGTACACCGTCACCAAGGCCCATCTCATCTGGCATGAGTACACCGTCACCAAGGCCCGTCTCATCTGGCATGAGTACACCGTCACCAAGGCCCGTCTCATCTGGCATGAGTACACCGTCACCAAGGCCCGTCTCATCTGGCATGAGTACACCGTCACCAAGGCCCGTCTCATCTGGCATGAGTACATTGTCACCAAGGCCCGTCTCGTCTGGCATGAGTACACCGTCACCAAGGCCCGTCTCATCTGGCATGAGTACACCGTCACCAAGGCCCATCTCATCTGGCATGAGTACACCGTCACCAAGGCCCGTCTCATCTGGCATGAGTACACCGTCACCAAGGCCCGTCTCATCTGGCATGATTACATTGTCACCAAGGCCCGTCTCATCTGGCATGAGTACACCTTCACCAAGGCCCGTCTCATCTGGCATGAGTACACCGTCACCAAGGCCCGTCTCGTCTGGCATGAGTACACCGTCAGCAAGGCCCGTCTCATCTGGCATGAGTACATTGTCACCAAGGCCTGTCTCGTCTGGCATGAGTACACCATCACCAAGGCCCGTCTCATCTGGCATGAGTACACCGTCACCAAGGCCCGTCTCGTCTGGCATGAGTACACCATTACCAAGGCCCGTCTCATCTGGCATGAGTACACCGTCACCAAGGCCCATCTCATCTGGCATGAGTACACCATTACCAAGGCCCTTCTCATCTGGCATGAGTACACCGTCACCAAGGCCCGTCTCATCTGGCATGAGTACACCGTCACCAAGGCCCGTCTCATCTGGCATGAGTACACCGTCACCAAGGCCCGTCTCATCTGGCATGAGTACATTGTCACCAAGGACCGTCTCGTCTGGCATGAGTACACCGTCACCAAGGCCCGTCTCATCTGGCATGAGTACACCGTCACCAAGGCCCGTCTCATCTGGCATGAGTACATTGTCACCAAGGCCCGTCTCGTCTGGCATGAGTACATTGTCACCAAGGCCCGTCTCGTCTGGCATGAGTACACCGTCACCAAGGCCCGTCTCCTCTGGCATGAGTACACCGTCAACAAGGCCCGTCTCATCTGGCTTGAGTACACCATCACCAAGGCCCGTCTCGTCTCGCATGAGTACATTGTCACCAAGGCCCGTCTCATCTGGCAAGAGTACACCGTCACCAAGGCCCGTCTCATCTGGCATGAGTACATAGTCACCAAGGCCCGTCTCGTCTGGCATGAGTACACCGTCACCAAGGCCCGTCTCATCTGGCATGAGTACACCGTCAGCAAGGCCCGTCTCATCTGGCATGAGTACATTGTCACCAAGGCCCGTCTCGTCTGGCATGAGTACATTGTCACCAAGGCCCGTCTCGTCTGGCATGAGTACATTGTCACCAAGGCCCGTCTCATCTGGCATGATTACATTGTCACCAAGGCCCGTCTCATCTGGCATGATTACATTGTCACCAAGGCCCGTCTCATCTGGCATGAGTACACCGTCACCAAGGCCCGTCTCATCTGGCATGAGTACATTGTCACCAAGGCCCGTCTCATCTGGCATGAGTACATTGTCACCAAGGCCCGTCTCGTCTGGCATGAGTACACCGTCACCAAGGCCTGTCTCATCTGGCTTGAGTACACTGTCACCAAGGCCCGTCTCGTCTGGCTTGAGTACACCGTCACCAAGGCCCGTCTCATCTGGCATGAGTACACTGTCACCACAGCCCGTCTCGTCTGGCATGAATACATCATCACCAAGGCCCATCTCGTCTGGCATGAGTACATCGTCACCAAGGCCCGTCTCATCTGGCATGAATACACCATTACCAAGGCCCGTCTCATCTGGCATGAGTACACCGTCACCAAGGCCCGTCTCGTCTGGCATGAATACACCATTACCAAGGCCCGTCTCATCTGGCATGAGTACACCGTCACCAAGGCCCGTCTCGTCTGGCATGAGTACACCGTCACCAAGGCCCGTCTCGTCTGGCATGAGTACACTGTCACCAAGGCCCGTCTCGTCTGGCATGAATACACCGTTACCAAGGCCCGTCTCAACTGGCATGAGTACACCATCACCAAGGCCCGTCTCATCTGGCATGAGTACACCGTCACCAAGGCCCGTCTCATCTGGCATGAGTACACCGTCACCAAGGCCCGTCTCATCTGGCATGAGTACACTGTCACCAAGGCCCGTCTCATCTGGCATGAGTACACTGTCACCAAGGCCCGTCTCATCTGGCATGTGTACATTGTCACCAAGGCCCGTCTCGTCTGGCATGAGTACATTGTCCCCAAGGCCCGTCTCGTCTGGCATGAGTACACCGTCACCAATGCCCGTCTCATCTGGAATGAGTACACCGTCACCAAGGCCCGTCTCATCTGGCATGAGTACATTGTCACCAAGGCCCGTCTCGTCTGGCATGAGTACACCGTCACCAAGGCCCGTCTCATCTGGCATGAGTACATTGTCACCAAGGCCCGTCTCATCTGGCATGAGTACACCATCACCAAGGCCCGTCTCATCTGGCATGAGTACACCGTCACCAAGGCCCGTCTCATCTGGCATGAGTACACCATCACCAAGGCCCGTCTCATCTGGCATGAGTACACAGTCACCAAGGCCCGTCTCATCTGGCATGAGTACACCGTCACCAAGGCCCGTCTCATCTGGAATGAGTACACCGTCACCAAGGCCCATCTCATCTGGCATGAGTACACCGTCACCAAGGCCCGTCTCGTCTGGCATGAGTACACCATCACCAAGGCCCGTCTCATCTGGCATGAGTACACCGTCACCAAGGCCCGTCTCATCTGGCATGAGTACACCGTCACCAAGGCCCATCTCGTCTGGCATGAGTACACCATCACCAAGGCCCGTCTCGTCTGGCTTGAGTACACCGTCACCAAGGCCCGTCTCGTCTGCCATGAGTACATTGTCACCAAGGCCCGTCTCGTCTGGCATGAGTACACCGTCACCAAGGCCCATCTCGTCTGGCTTGAGTACACTGTCACCAAGGCCCGTCTCGTCTGGCTGGAGTACACCATCACCAAAGCCCGTCTCGTCTGGCATGAGTACATTGTCACCAAGGCCCGTTTCATCTGGCATGAGTACACTGTCACCAAGGCCCGTCTCATCTGGCATGAGTACATTGTCACCAAGGCCCGTCTCGTCTGGCATGAGTACACCGTCACCAAGGCCCGTCTCATCTGGCATGAGTACACCGTCACCAAGGCCCGTCTCATCTGGCATGAGTACATTGTCACCAAGGCCCGTCTCGTCTGGCATGAGTACATTGTCACCAAGGCCCGTCTCGTCTGGCATGAGTACACCGTCACCAAGGCCCGTCTCATCTGGCATGAGTACACCGTCACCAAGGCCCGTCTCGTCTGGCTTGAGTACACTGTCACCAAGGCCCGTCTCATCTGGCTTGAGTACACCATCACCAAGGCCCGTCTCGTCTGGCATGAGTACATTGTCACCAAGGCCCGTCTCATCTGGCAAGAGTACACCGTCACCAAGGCCCGTCTCATCTGGCATGAGTACATAGTCACCAAGGCCCGTCTCGTCTGGCATGAGTACACCGTCACCAAGGCCCGTCTCATCTGGCATGAGTACACCGTCAGCAAGGCCCGTCTCATCTGGCATGAGTACATTGTCACCAAGGCCCGTCTCGTCTGGCATGAGTACATTGTCACCAAGGCCCGTCTCGTCTGGCATGAGTACACCGTCACCAAGGCCCGTCTCATCTGGCATGAGTACACCGTCACCAAGGCCCGTCTCATCTGGCATGAGTACATTGTCACCAAGGCCCGTCTCGTCTGGCATGAGTACACCGTCACCAAGGCCCGTCTCATCTGGCATGAGTACATTGTCACCAAGGCCCGTCTCATCTGGCATGAGTACAGTGTCACCAAGGCCCGTCTCATCTGGCATGAGTACATTGTCACCAAGGCCCGTCTCGTCTGGCATGAGTACACCGTCTCCAAGGCCCGTCTCATCTGGCATGAGTACACCGTCACCAAGGCCCGTCTCGTCTGGCATGAGTACACCGTCACCAAGGCCCGTCTCGTCTGGCATGAGTACATTGTCACCAAGGCCTGTCTCGTCTGGCATGAGTACACCATCACCAAGGCCCGTCTCGTCTGGCATGAGTACACCGTCACCAAGGCCCGTCTCGTCTGGCATGAGTACACCATTACCAAGGCCCGTCTCATCTGGCATGAGTACACCGTCACCAAGGCCCATCTCATCTGGCAAGAGTACACCATCACCAAGGCCCGTCTCATCTGGCATGAGTACACCGTCACCAAGGCCCGTCTCATCAGGCATGAGTACACCGTCACCAAGGCCCGTCTCATCTGGCATGAGTACACCGTCACCAAGGCCCGTCTCATCTGGCATGAGTACACCGTCACCAAGGCCCGTCTCATCTGGCATGAGTACATTGTCACCAAGGCCCGTCTCGTCTGGCATGAGTACACCGTCACCAAGGCCCGTCTCATCTGGCATGAGTACACCGTCACCAAGGCCCGTCTCGTCTGGCTTGAGTACACTGTCACCAAGGCCCGTCTCGTCTGGCTTGAGTACACCGTCACCAAGGCCCGTCTCGTCTGGCATGAGTACACTGTCACCAAAGCCCGTCTCGTCTGGCATGAGTACACCGTCACCAAGGCCTGTCTCATCTGGCATGAGTACACCGTCACCAAGGCCCGTCTCGTCTGGGATGAGTACATTGTCACCAAGGCCCGTCTCGTCTGGCATGAGTACATTGTCACCAAGGCCCGTCTCGTCTGGCATGAGTACACCGACATCAAGGCCCGTCTCATCTGGCATGAGTACACCGTCACCAAGGCCCGTCTCATGTGGCATGAGTACATTGTCACCAAGGCCCGTCTCGTCTGGCATGAGTACACCGTCACCAAGGCCCGTCTCATCTGGCATGAGTACCTTCTCACCAAGGCCGGTCTCATCTGGCATGAGTACATTGTCACCAAGGCCCGTCTCATCTGGCATGAGTACATTGTCACCAAGGCCCGTCTCATCTGGCATGAGTACATTGTCACCAAGGCCCGTCTCGTCTGGCATGAGTACACCGTCACCAAGGCCCGTCTCGTCTGGCATGAGTACACCGTCACCAAGGCCCATCTCCTCTGGCATGAGTACACCGTCACCAAGGCCCGTCTCATCTGGCATGAGTACACCGTCACCAAGGCCCGTCTCATCTGGCATGAGTACACCGTCACCAAGGCCCGTCTCATCTGGCATGAGTACACCGTCACCAAGGCCCGTCTCATCTGGCATGAGTACACCGTCACCAAGGCCCGTCTCATCTGGCATGAGTATACAGTCACCAAGGCCCGTCTCATCTGGCATGAGTACATTGTCACCAAGGCCCGTCTCGTCTGGCATGAGTACATTGTCACCAAGGCCCGTCTCGTCTGGCATGAGTACACCGTCACCAAGGCCCGTCTCATCTGGCATGAGTACATTATCACCAAGGCCTGTCTCATCTGGCATGAGTACATTGTCACGAAGGCCCGTCTCATCTGGCATGAGTACACCATCATCAAGGCCCGTCTCATCTGGCATGAGTACACCGTCACCAAGGCCCGTCTCATCTGGCATGAGTACACCGTCACCAAGGCCCGTCTCATCTGGCATGAGTACACCGTCACCAAGGCCCGTCTCATCTGGCATGAATATACCGTCACCAAGGCCCGTCTCATCTGGCATCAGTACACCGTCACCAAGGCCCGTCTCGTCTGGCTTGAGTACACCGTCACCAAGGCCCGTCTCGTCTGGCATGAGTACACCGTCACCAAGGCCCGTCTCGTCTGGCATGAGTACACTGTCACCAAGGCCCGTCTCGTCTGGCATGAGTACACCGTCACCAAGGCCCGTCTCATCTGGCATGAGTACACCATCAACAAGGCCCGTCTCGTCTGGCATGAGTACACCATCACCAAGGCCCGTCTCATCAGGCATGAGTACACCATCACCAAGGCCCGTCTCATCTGGCATGAATACATCATCACCAAGGCCCATCTCGTCTGGCATGAGTACACCGTCACCAAGGCCCGTCTCATCTGGCATGAGTACACCGTCACCAAGGCCCGTCTCGTCTGGCATGAGTACACCATCACCAAGGCCCGTCTCGTCTGGCTTGAGTACACCGTCACCAAGGCCCGTCTCGTCTGGCATGAGTACATTGTCACCAAGGCCCGTCTCGTCTGGCATGAGTACACCGTCACCAAGGCCCGTCTCGTCTGGCTTGAGTACACTGTCACCAAGGCCCGTCTCGTCTGGCTTGAGTACACCATCACCAAGGCCCGTCTCGTCTGGCATGAGTACATTGTCACCAAGGCCCGTCTCATCTGGCATGAGTACACCGTCACCAAGGCCCGTCTCATCTGGCATGAGTACATTGTCACCAAGGCCCGTCTCGTCTGGCATGAGTACACCGTCACCAAGGCCCGTCTCATCTGGCAAGAGTACACCGTCACCAAGGCGCGTCTCATCTGGCATGAGTACATTGTCACCAAGGCCCGTCTCGTCTGGCATGAGTACACCGTCACCAAGGCCCGTCTCGTCTGGCTTGAGTACACTGTCACCAAGGCCCGTCTCGTCTGGCTTGAGTACACCATCACCAAGGCCCGTCTCGTCTGGCATGAGTACATTGTCACCAAGGCCCGTCTCATCTGGCATGAGTACACCGTCACCAAGGCCCGTCTCATCTGGCATGAGTACATTGTCACCAAGGCCCGTCTCGTCTGGCATGAGTACACCGTCACCAAGGCCCGTCTCATCTGGCATGAGTACACCGTCACCAAGGCCCGTCTCATCTGGCATGAGTACATTGTCACCAAGGCCCGTCTCGTCTGGCATGAGTACATTGTCACCAAGGCCCGTCTCGTCTGGCATGAGTACACCGTCACCAAGGCCCGTCTCATCTGGCATGAGTACACCGTCACCAAGGCCCGTCTCATCTGGCATGAGTACATTGTCACCAAGGCCCGTCTCGTCTGGCATGAGTACACCGTCACCAAGGCACGTCTCATCTGGCATGAGTACATTGTCACCAAGGCCCGTCTCATCTGGCATGAGTACACCGTCACCAAGGCACGTCTCATCTGGCATGAGTACATTGTCACCAAGGCCCGTCTCATCTGGCATGAGTACATTGTCACCAAGGCCCGTCTCGTCTGGCATGAGTACACCGTCACCAAGGCCCGTCTCATCTGGCATGAGTACATTGTCACCAAGGCCCGTCTCGTCTGGCATGAGTACACCGTCACCAAGGCCCGTCTCATCTGGCATGAGTACACCGTCACCAAGGCCCGTCTCGTCTGGCATGAGTACACCATCACCAAGGCCCGTCTCGTCTGGCATGAGTACATTGTCACCAAGGCCTGTCTCGTCTGGCATGAGTACACCGTCACCAAGGCCCGTCTCGTCTGGCATGAGTACACCGTCACCAAGGCCCGTCTCGTCTGGCATGAGTACACCGTTACCAAGGCCCGTCTCATCTGGCATGAGTACACCGTCACCAAGGCCCGTCTCATCTGGCATGAGTACACCGTCACCAAGGCCCGTCTCATCTGGCATGAGTACACCGTCACCAAGGCCCGTCTCATCTGGCATGAGTACACCGTCACCAAGGCCCGTCTCATCTGGCATGAGTACATTGTCACCAAGGCCCGTCTCATCTGGCATGAGTACATTGTCACCAAGGCCCGTCTCGTCTGGCATGAGTACATTGTCACCAAGGCCCGTCTCGTCTGGCATGAGTACACCGTCACCAAGGCCCGTCTCATCTGGCATGAGTACACCGTCACCAAGGCCCGTCTCATCTGGCATGAATACATTGTCACCAAGGCCCGTCTCGTCTGGCATGAGTACACCGTCACCAAGGCACGTCTCATCTGGCATGAGTACATTGTCACCAAGGCCCGTCTCATCTGGCATGAGTACATTGTCACCAAGGCCCGTCTCATCTGGCATGAGTACATTGTCACCAAGGCCCGTCTCATCTGGCATGAGTACATTGTCACCAAGGCCCGTCTCGTCTGGCATGAGTACACCGTCACCAAGGCCCGTCTCATCTGCCATGAGTACACCGTCACCAAGGCCCGTCTCGTCTGGCATGAGTACACCATCACCAAGGCCCGTCTCGTCTGGCATGAGTACATTGTCACCAAGGCCTGTCTCGTCTGGCATGAGTACACCATCACCAAGGCCCGTCTCGTCTGGCAGGAGTACACCGTCACCAAGGCCCGTCTCGTCTGGCATGAGTACACCGTTACCAAGGCCCGTCTCATCTGGCATGAGTACACCGTCACCAAGGCCCGTCTCATCTGGCATGAGTACACCGTCACCAAAGCCCGTCTCATCTGGCATGAGTACACCGTCACCAAGGCCCGTCTCATCTGGCATGAGTACACCGTCACCAAGGCCCGTCTCGTCTGGCATGAGTACACCGTCACCAAGGCCCGTCTCCTCTGGCATGAGTACACCGTCACCAAGGCCCATCTCATCTGGTATGAGTACACCGTCACCAAGGCCCGTCTCATCTGGCATGAGTACACCGTCACCAAGGCCAGTCTCATCTGGCATGATTACATTGTCACCAAGGCCCGTCTCATCTGGCATGAGTACACCGTCACCAAGGCCCGTCTCGTCTGGCATGAGTACACCATCACCAAGGCCCATCTCGTCTGGCTTGAGTACACCATCACCAAGGCCCGTCTCGTCTGGCTTGAGTACACCGTCACCAAGGCCCGTCTCGTCTGGCATGAGTACATTGTCACCAAGGCCCGTCTCGTCTGGCATGAGTACACCGTCACCAAGGCCCGTCTCGTCTGGCTTGAGTACACTGTCACCAAGGCCCGTCTCATCTGGCTTGAGTACACCATCACCAAGGCCAGTCTCGTCTGGCATGAGTACATTGTCACCAAGGTCCGTCTCATCTGGCATGAGTACACCGTCACCAAGGCCCGTCTGATCTGGCATGAGTACATTGTCACCAAGGCCCGTCTCGTCTGGCATGAGTACACCGTCACCAAGGCCCGTCTCATCTGGCATGAGTACACCGTCACCAAGGCCCGTCTCATCTGGCATGAGTACACCGTCACCAAGGCCCGTCTCATCTGGCATGAGTACACCGTCACCAAGGCCCGTCTCATCTGGCATGAGTATACAGTCACCAAGGCCCGTCTCATCTGGCATGAGTACATTGTCACCAAGGCCCGTCTCGTCTGGCATGAGTACATTGTCACCAAGGCCCGTCTCGTCTGGCATGAGTACACCGTCACCAAGGCCCGTCTCATCTGGCATGAGTACATTATCACCAAGGCCTGTCTCATCTGGCATGAGTACATTGTCACGAAGGCCCGTCTCATCTGGCATGAGTACACCATCATCAAGGCCCGTCTCATCTGGCATGAGTACACCGTCACCAAGGCCCGTCTCATCTGGCATGAGTACACCGTCACCAAGGCCCGTCTCATCTGGCATGAGTACACCGTCACCAAGGCCCGTCTCATCTGGCATGAATATACCGTCACCAAGGCCCGTCTCATCTGGCATCAGTACACCGTCACCAAGGCCCGTCTCGTCTGGCTTGAGTACACCGTCACCAAGGCCCGTCTCGTCTGGCATGAGTACACCGTCACCAAGGCCCGTCTCGTCTGGCATGAGTACACTGTCACCAAGGCCCGTCTCGTCTGGCATGAGTACACCGTCACCAAGGCCCGTCTCATCTGGCATGAGTACACCATCAACAAGGCCCGTCTCGTCTGGCATGAGTACACCATCACCAAGGCCCGTCTCATCAGGCATGAGTACACCATCACCAAGGCCCGTCTCATCTGGCATGAATACATCATCACCAAGGCCCATCTCGTCTGGCATGAGTACACCGTCACCAAGGCCCGTCTCATCTGGCATGAGTACACCGTCACCAAGGCCCGTCTCGTCTGGCATGAGTACACCATCACCAAGGCCCGTCTCGTCTGGCTTGAGTACACCGTCACCAAGGCCCGTCTCGTCTGGCATGAGTACATTGTCACCAAGGCCCGTCTCGTCTGGCATGAGTACACCGTCACCAAGGCCCGTCTCGTCTGGCTTGAGTACACTGTCACCAAGGCCCGTCTCGTCTGGCTTGAGTACACCATCACCAAGGCCCGTCTCGTCTGGCATGAGTACATTGTCACCAAGGCCCGTCTCATCTGGCATGAGTACACCGTCACCAAGGCCCGTCTCATCTGGCATGAGTACATTGTCACCAAGGCCCGTCTCGTCTGGCATGAGTACACCGTCACCAAGGCCCGTCTCATCTGGCAAGAGTACACCGTCACCAAGGCGCGTCTCATCTGGCATGAGTACATTGTCACCAAGGCCCGTCTCGTCTGGCATGAGTACACCGTCACCAAGGCCCGTCTCGTCTGGCTTGAGTACACTGTCACCAAGGCCCGTCTCGTCTGGCTTGAGTACACCATCACCAAGGCCCGTCTCGTCTGGCATGAGTACATTGTCACCAAGGCCCGTCTCATCTGGCATGAGTACACCGTCACCAAGGCCCGTCTCATCTGGCATGAGTACATTGTCACCAAGGCCCGTCTCGTCTGGCATGAGTACACCGTCACCAAGGCCCGTCTCATCTGGCATGAGTACACCGTCACCAAGGCCCGTCTCATCTGGCATGAGTACATTGTCACCAAGGCCCGTCTCGTCTGGCATGAGTACATTGTCACCAAGGCCCGTCTCGTCTGGCATGAGTACACCGTCACCAAGGCCCGTCTCATCTGGCATGAGTACACCGTCACCAAGGCCCGTCTCATCTGGCATGAGTACATTGTCACCAAGGCCCGTCTCGTCTGGCATGAGTACACCGTCACCAAGGCACGTCTCATCTGGCATGAGTACATTGTCACCAAGGCCCGTCTCATCTGGCATGAGTACACCGTCACCAAGGCACGTCTCATCTGGCATGAGTACATTGTCACCAAGGCCCGTCTCATCTGGCATGAGTACATTGTCACCAAGGCCCGTCTCGTCTGGCATGAGTACACCGTCACCAAGGCCCGTCTCATCTGGCATGAGTACATTGTCACCAAGGCCCGTCTCGTCTGGCATGAGTACACCGTCACCAAGGCCCGTCTCATCTGGCATGAGTACACCGTCACCAAGGCCCGTCTCGTCTGGCATGAGTACACCATCACCAAGGCCCGTCTCGTCTGGCATGAGTACATTGTCACCAAGGCCTGTCTCGTCTGGCATGAGTACACCGTCACCAAGGCCCGTCTCGTCTGGCATGAGTACACCGTCACCAAGGCCCGTCTCGTCTGGCATGAGTACACCGTTACCAAGGCCCGTCTCATCTGGCATGAGTACACCGTCACCAAGGCCCGTCTCATCTGGCATGAGTACACCGTCACCAAGGCCCGTCTCATCTGGCATGAGTACACCGTCACCAAGGCCCGTCTCATCTGGCATGAGTACACCGTCACCAAGGCCCGTCTCATCTGGCATGAGTACATTGTCACCAAGGCCCGTCTCATCTGGCATGAGTACATTGTCACCAAGGCCCGTCTCGTCTGGCATGAGTACATTGTCACCAAGGCCCGTCTCGTCTGGCATGAGTACACCGTCACCAAGGCCCGTCTCATCTGGCATGAGTACACCGTCACCAAGGCCCGTCTCATCTGGCATGAATACATTGTCACCAAGGCCCGTCTCGTCTGGCATGAGTACACCGTCACCAAGGCACGTCTCATCTGGCATGAGTACATTGTCACCAAGGCCCGTCTCATCTGGCATGAGTACATTGTCACCAAGGCCCGTCTCATCTGGCATGAGTACATTGTCACCAAGGCCCGTCTCATCTGGCATGAGTACATTGTCACCAAGGCCCGTCTCGTCTGGCATGAGTACACCGTCACCAAGGCCCGTCTCATCTGCCATGAGTACACCGTCACCAAGGCCCGTCTCGTCTGGCATGAGTACACCATCACCAAGGCCCGTCTCGTCTGGCATGAGTACATTGTCACCAAGGCCTGTCTCGTCTGGCATGAGTACACCATCACCAAGGCCCGTCTCGTCTGGCAGGAGTACACCGTCACCAAGGCCCGTCTCGTCTGGCATGAGTACACCGTTACCAAGGCCCGTCTCATCTGGCATGAGTACACCGTCACCAAGGCCCGTCTCATCTGGCATGAGTACACCGTCACCAAAGCCCGTCTCATCTGGCATGAGTACACCGTCACCAAGGCCCGTCTCATCTGGCATGAGTACACCGTCACCAAGGCCCGTCTCGTCTGGCATGAGTACACCGTCACCAAGGCCCGTCTCCTCTGGCATGAGTACACCGTCACCAAGGCCCATCTCATCTGGTATGAGTACACCGTCACCAAGGCCCGTCTCATCTGGCATGAGTACACCGTCACCAAGGCCAGTCTCATCTGGCATGATTACATTGTCACCAAGGCCCGTCTCATCTGGCATGATTACATTGTCACCAAGGCCCTTCTCATCTGGCATGAGTACACCGTCACCAAGGCCCGTCTCATCTGGCATGAGTACACCGTCACCAAGGCCCGTCTCGTCTGGCATGAGTACACCATCACCAAGGCCCGTCTCGTCTGGCTTGAGTACACCGTCACCAAGGCCCGTCTCGTCTGGCATGAGTACATTGTCACCAAGGCCCGTCTCGTCTGGCATGAGTACACCGTCACCAAGGCCCGTCTCGTCTGGCTTGAGTACACTGTCACCAAGGCCCGTCTCATCTGGCTTGAGTACACCATCACCAAGGCCAGTCTCGTCTGGCATGAGTACATTGTCACCAAGGTCCGTCTCATCTGGCATGAGTACACCGTCACCAAGGCCCGTCTGATCTGGCATGAGTACATTGTCACCAAGGCCCGTCTCGTCTGGCATGAGTACACCGTCACCAAGGCCCGTCTCATCTGGCATGTGTACACCGTCAGCAAGGCCAGTCTCATCTGGCATGAGTACATTGTCACCAAGGCCTGTCTCGTCTGGCATGAGTACACCATCACCAAGGCCCGTCTCGTCTGGCATGAGTACACCGTCACCAAGGCCCGTCTCGTCTGGCATGAGTACACCATTACCAAGGCCCGTCTCATCTGGCATGAGTACACCGTCACCAAGGCCCATCTCATCTGGCATGAGTACACCATTACCAAGGCCCTTCTCATCTGGCATGAGTACACCGTCACCAAGGCCCGTCTCATCTGGCATGAGTACACCGTCACCAAGGCCCGTCTCATCTGGCATGAGTACACCGTCACCAAGGCCCGTCTCATCTGGCATGAATACATCATCACCAAGGCCCATCTCGTCTGGCATGAGTACACCGTCACCAAGGCCCGTCTCATCTGGCATGAGTACACCGTCACCAAGGCCCGTCTCGTCTGGCATGAGTACACCATCACCAAGGCCCGTCTCGTCTGGCTTGAGTACACCGTCACCAAGGCCCGTCTCGTCTGGCATGAGTACATTGTCACCAAGGCCCGTCTCGTCTGGCTTGAGTACACCGTCACCAAGGCCCGTCTCGTCTGGCATGAGTACATTGTCACCAAGGCCCGTCTCGTCTGGCATGAGTACACCGTCACCAAGGCCCGTCTCGTCTGGCTTGAGTACACTGTCACCAAGGCCCGTCTCGTCTGGCTTGAGTACACCATCACCAAGGCCCGTCTCGTCTGGCATGAGTACATTGTCACCAAGGCCCGTCTCGTCTGGCATGAGTACACCGTCACCAAGGCCCGTCTCATCTGGCATGAGTACATTGTCACCAAGGCCCGTCTCGTCTGGCATGAGTACACCGTCACCAAGGCCCGTCTCATCTGGCATGAGTACACCGTCACCAAGGCCCGTCTCGTCTGGCATGAGTACACCGTCACCATGGCCCGTCTCATCTGGCATGAGTACACCGTCACCAAGGCCCGTCTCATCTGGCATGAGTACATTGTCACCAAGGCCCGTCTCATCTGGCATGAGTACACCGTCACCAAGGCCCGTCTCATCTGGCATGAGTACACCGTCACCAAGGCCCGTCTCATCTGGCATGAGTACACCGTCACCAAGGCCCGTCTCATCTGGCATGAGTACACCGTCACCAAGGCCCGTCTCATCTGGCATGAGTACATTGTCACCAAGGCCCGTCTCGTCTGGCATGAGTACACCGTCACCAAGGCCCGTCTCATCTGGCATGAGTACACCGTCACCAAGGCCCGTCTCATCTGGCATGAGTACATTGTCACCAAGGCCCGTCTCGTCTGGCATGAGTACATTGTCACCAAGGCCCGTCTCGTCTGGCATGAGTACACCGTCACCAAGGCCCGTCTCCTCTGGCATGAGTACACCGTCACCAAGGCCCGTCTCATCTGGCATGAGTACATTGTCACCAAGGCCTGTCTCGTCTGGCATGAGTACACCGTCACCAAGGCCCGTCTCGTTTGGCATGAGTACACCGTCACCAAGGCCCGTCTCGTCTGGCATGAGTACACCATTACCAAGGCCCGTCTCATCTGGCATGAGTACACCGTCACCAAGGCCCGTCTCATCTGGCATGAGTACACCGTCACCAAGGCCCGTCTCATCTGGCATGAGTACACCGTCACCAAGGCCCGTCTCATCTGGCATGAGTACACCGTCACCAAGGCCCGTCTCATCTGGCATGAGTACACCGTCACCAAGGCCCGTCTCATCTGGCATGAGTACATTGTCACCAAGGCCCGTCTCGTCTGGCATGAGTACACCGTCACCAAGGCCCGTCTCATCTGGCATGAGTACACCGTCACCAAGGCCCATCTCATCTGGCATGAGTACACCGTCACCAAGGCCCGTCTCATCTGGCATGAGTACACCGTCACCAAGGCCCGTCTCATCTGGCATGATTACATTGTCACCAAGGCCCGTCTCATCTGGCATGAGTACACCTTCACCAAGGCCCGTCTCATCTGGCATGAGTACACCGTCACCAAGGCCCGTCTCGTCTGGCATGAGTACACCGTCAGCAAGGCCCGTCTCATCTGGCATGAGTACATTGTCACCAAGGCCTGTCTCGTCTGGCATGAGTACACCATCACCAAGGCCCGTCTCGTCTGGCATGAGTACACCGTCACCAAGGCCCGTCTCGTCTGGCATGAGTACACCATTACCAAGGCCCGTCTCATCTGGCATGAGTACACCGTCACCAAGGCCCATCTCATCTGGCATGAGTACACCATTACCAAGACCCTTCTCATCTGGCATGAGTACACCGTCACCAAGGCCCGTCTCATCTGGCATGAGTACACCGTCACCAAGGCCCGTCTCATCTGGCATGAGTACACCGTCACCAAGGCCCGTCTCATCTGGCATGAATACATCGTCACCAAGGCCCATCTCGTCTGGCATGAGTACACCGTCACCAAGGCCCGTCTCATCTGGCATGAGTACACCGTCACCAAGGCCCGTCTCGTCTGGCATGAGTACACCATCACCAAGGCCCGTCTCGTCTGGCTTGAGTACACCGTCACCAAGGCCCGTCTCGTCTGGCATGAGTACATTGTCACCAAGGCCCGTCTCGTCTGGCTTGAGTACACTGTCACCAAGGCCCGTCTCGTCTGGCTTGAGTACACCATCACCAAGGCCCGTCTCGTCTGGCATGAGTACATTGTCAGCAAGGCCCGTCTCGTCTGGCATGAGTACACCGTCACCAAGGCCCGTCTCATCTGGCATGAGTACATTGTCACCGAGGCCCGTCTCGTCTGGCATGAGTACACCGTCACCAAGGCCCGTCTCATCTGGCATGAGTACACCGTCACCAAGGCCCGTCTCGTCTGGCATGAGTACACCGTCACCAAGGCCCGTCTCATCTGGCATGAGTACACCGTCACCAAGGCCCGTCTCATCTGGCATGAGTACATTGTCACCAAGGCCCGTCTCATCTGGCATGAGTACACCGTCACCAAGGCCCGTCTCATCTGGCATGAGTACACCGTCACCAAGGCCCGTCTCATCTGGCATGAGTACACCGTCACCAAGGCCCGTCTCATCTGGCATGAGTACACCGTCACCAAGGCCCGTCTCATCTGGCATGAGTACATTGTCACCAAGGCCCGTCTCGTCTGGCATGAGTACACCGTCACCAAGGCCCGTCTCATCTGGCATGAGTACACCGTCACCAAGGCCCGTCTCATCTGGCATGAGTACATTGTCACCAAGGCCCGTCTCGTCTGGCATGAGTACATTGTCACCAAGGCCCGTCTCGTCTGGCATGAGTACACCGTCACCAAGGCCCGTCTCCTCTGGCATGAGTACACCGTCACCAAGGCCCGTCTCATCTGGCATGAGTACATTGTCACCAAGGCCCGTCTCGTCTGGCATGAGTACACCGTCACCAAGGCCCGTCTCATCTGGCATGTGTACATTGTCACCAAGGCCCGTCTCATCAGGCATGAGTACATTGTCACCAAGGCCCGTCTCATCTGGCATGAGTACATTGTCACCAAGGCCCGTCTCGTCTGGCATGAGTACACCGTCACCAAGGCCCGTCTCATCTGGCATGAGTACACCGTCTCCAAGGCCCGTCTCGTCTGGCATGAGTACACCATCACCAAGGCCCGTCTCGTCTGACATGAGTACATTGTCACCAAGGCCTGTCTCGTCTGGCATGAGTACACCGTCACCAAGGCCCGTCTCGTTTGGCATGAGTACACCGTCACCAAGGCCCGTCTCGTCTGGCATGAGTACACCATTACCAAGGCCCGTCTCATCTGGCATGAGTACACCGTCACCAAGGCCCGTCTCATCTGGCATGAGTACACCGTCACCAAGGCCCGTCTCATCTGGCATGAGTACACCGTCACCAAGGCCCGTCTCATCTGGCATGAGTACACCGTCACCAAGGCCCGTCTCATTTGGCATGAGTACACCGTCACCAAGGCCCGTCTCATCTGGCATGAGTACATTGTCACCAAGGCCCGTCTCGTCTGGCATGAGTACACCGTCACCAAGGCCCGTCTCATCTGGCATGAGTACACCGTCACCAAGGCCCATCTCATCTGGCATGAGTACACCGTCACCAAGGCCCGTCTCATCTGGCATGAGTACACCGTCACCAAGGCCCGTCTCATCTGGCATGATTACATTGTCACCAAGGCCCGTCTCGTCTGGCATGAGTACACCTTCACCAAGGCCCGTCTCATCTGGCATGAGTACACCGTCACCAAGGCCCGTCTCGTCTGGCATGAGTACACCGTCACCAAGGCCCGTCTCATCTGGCATGAGTACACCGTCACCAATGCCCGTCTCATCTGGCATGAATACATCATCACCAAGGCCCATCTCGTCTGGCATGAGTACACCGTCACCAAGGCCCGTCTCATCTGGCATGAGTACACCGTCACCAAGGCCCGTCTCGTCTGGCATGAGTACACCATCACCAAGGCCCGTCTCGTCTGGCTTGAGTACACCGTCACCAAGGTCCGTCTCGTCTGGCATGAGTACATTGTCACCATGGCCCGTCTCGTCTGGCTTGAGTTCACCGTCACCAAGGCCCGTCTCGTCTGGCATGAGTACATTGTCACCAAGGCCCGTCTCGTCTGGCATGAGTACACCGTCACCAAGGCCCGTCTCGTCTGGCTTGAGTACACTGTCACCAAGTCCCGTCTCGTCTGGCTTGAGTACACCATCACCAAGGCCCGTCTCGTCTGGCATGAGTACATTGTCACCAAGGCCCGTCTCGTCTGGCATGAGTACACCGTCACCAAGGCCCGTCTTATCTGGCATGAGTACATTGTCACCAAGGCCCGTCTCGTCTGGCATGAGTACACCGTCACCAAGGCCCGTCTCATCTGGCATGAGTACACCGTCACCAAGGCCCGTCTCGTCTGGCATGAGTACACCGTCACCAAGGCCCGTCTCATCTGGCATGAGTACACCGTCACCAAGGCCCGTCTCATCTGGCATGAGTACATTGTCACCAAGGCCCGTCTCATCTGGCATGAGTACACCGTCACCAAGGCCCGTCTCATCTGGCATGAGTACATTGTCACCAAGGCCCGTCTCATCTGGCATGAGTACATTGTCACCAAGGCCCGTCTCATCTGGCATGAGTACATTGTCACCAAGGCCCGTCTCATCTGGCATGAGTACATTGTCACCAAGGCCCGTCTCGTCTGGCATGAGTACACCGTCACCAAGGCCCGTCTCATCTGGCATGAGTACACCGTCACCAAGGCCCGTCTCGTCTGGCATGAGTACACCATCACCAAGGCCCGTCTCGTCTGGCATGAGTACATTGTCACCTAGGCCTGTCTCGTCTGGCATGAGTACACCATCACTAAGGCCCGTCTCGTCTGGCATGAGTAAACCGTCACCAAGGCCCGTCTCGTCTGGCATGAGTACACCATTACCAAGGCCCGTCTCATCTGGCATGAGTACACCGTCACCAAGGCCCATCTCATCTGGCATGAGTACATTGTCACCAAGGCCCGTCTCGTCTGGCATGAGTACACCGTCACCAAGGCCCGTCTCATCTGGCATGAGTACACCGTCACCAAGGCCCATCTCATCTGGCATGAGTACACCATCACCAAGGCCCGTCTCATCTGGCATGAGTACACCGTCACCAAGGCCCATATCATCTGGCATGAGTACATTGTCACCAAGGCCCGTCTCGTCTGGCATGAGTACACCGTCACCAAGGCCCGTCTCATCTGGCATGAGTACACCGTCACCAAGGCCCATCTCATCTGGCATGAGTACACCATCACCAAGGCCCGTCTCATCTGGCATGAGTACACCGTCACCAAGGCCCGTCTCATCTGGCATGATTACATTGTCACCAAGGCCCGTCTCATCTGGCATGAGTACACCATCACCAAGGCCCGTCTCATCTGGCATGAGTACACCGTCACCAAGGCCCGTCTCGTCTGGCATGAGTACACCGTCACCAAGGCCCGTCTCATCTGGCATGAGTACACCGTCACCAAGGCCCGTCTCGTCTGGCATGCGTACACCGTCACCAAGGCCCGTCTCATCTGGCATGAGTACACCGTCACCAAGGCCCGTCTCATCTGGCATGAGTACATTGTCACCAAGGCCCGTCTCATCTGGCATGAGTACACCGTCACCAAGGCCCGTCTCATCTGGCATGAGTACATTGTCACCAAGGCCCGTCTCATCTGGCATGAGTACATTGTCACCAAGGCCCGTCTCATCTGGCATGAGTACATTGTCACCAAGGCCCGTCTCATCTGGCATGAGTACATTGTCACCAAGGCCCGTCTCATCTGGCATGAGTACACCGTCACCAAGGCCCATCTCATCTGGCATGAGTACATTGTCACCAAGGCCCGTCTCGTCTGGCATGAGTACACCGTCACCAAGGCCCGTCTCATCTGGCATGAGTACACCGTCACCACGGCCCATCTCATCTGGCATGAGTACACCATCACCAAGGCCCGTCTCATCTGGCATGAGTACACCGTCACCAAGGCCCGTCTCGTCTGGCATGAGTACACCGTCACCAAGGCCCGTCTCATCTGGCATGAGTACATTGTCACCAAGGCCCGTCTCATCTGGCATGAGTACACCGTCACCAAGGCCCGTCTCATCTGGCATGAGTACACCGTCACCAAGGCCCGTCTCATCTGGCATGAGTACACCGTCACCAAGGCCCGTCTCATCTGGCATGAGTACATTGTCACCAAGGCCCGTCTCGTCTGGCATGAGTACATTGTCACCAAGGCCCGTCTCGTCTGGCTTGAGTTCACCGTCACCAAGGCCCGTCTCGTCTGGCATGAGTACATTGTCAGCAAGGCCCGTCTCGTCTGGCATGAGTACACCGTCACCAAGGCCCGTCTCGTCTGGCTTGAGTACACTGTCACCAAGGCCCGTCTCGTCTGGCTTGAGTACACCATCACCAAGGCCCGTCTCGTCTGGCATGAGTACATTGTCACCAAGGCCCGTCTCGTCTGGCATGAGTACACCGTCACCAAGGCCCGTCTCGTCTGGCATGAGTACACCGTCACCAAGGCCCGTCTTATCTGGCATGAGTACATTGTCACCAAGGCCCGTCTCGTCTGGCATGAGTACACCGTCACCAAGGCCCGTCTCATCTGGCATGAGTACACCGTCACCAAGGCCCGTCTCGTCTGGCTTGAGTACACCATCACCAAGGCCCGTCTCGTCTGGCATGAGTACATTGTCACCAAGGCCCGTCTCGTCTGGCATGAGTACACCGTCACCAAGGCCCGTCTCGTCTGGCTTGAGTACACTGTCACCAAGGCCCGTCTCGTCTGGCTTGAGTACACCATCACCAAGGCCCGTCTCGTCTGGCATGAGTACATTGTCACCAAGGCCCGTCTCGTCTGGCATGAGTACACCGTCACCAAGGCCCGTCTTATCTGGCATGAGTACATTGTCACCAAGGCCCGTCTCGTCTGGCATGAGTACACCGTCACCAAGGCCCGTCTCATCTGGCATGAGTACACCGTCACCAAGGCCCGTCTCGTCTGGCATGAGTACACCGTCACCAAGGCCCGTCTCATCTGGCATGAGTACACCGTCACCAAGGCCCGTCTCATCTGGCATGAGTACATTGTCACCAAGGCCCGTCTCATCTGGCATGAGTACACCGTCACCAAGGCCCGTCTCATCTGGCATGAGTACATTGTCACCAAGGCCCGTCTCATCTGGCATGAGTACATTGTCACCAAGGCCCGTCTCATCTGGCATGAGTACATTGTCACCAAGGCCCGTCTCGTCTGGCATGAGTACACCGTCACCAAGGCCCGTCTCATCTGGCATGAGTACACCGTCACCAAGGCCCGTCTCGTCTGGCATGAGTACACCATCACCAAGGCCCGTCTCGTCTGGCATGAGTACATTGTCACCAAGGCCTGTCTCGTCTGGCATGAGTACACCATTACCAAGGCCCGTCTCATCTGGCATGAGTACACCGTCACCAAGGCCCATCTCATCTGGCATGAGTACATTGTCACCAAGGCCCGTCTCGTCTGGCATGAGTACACCGTCACCAAGGCCCGTCTCATCTGGCATGAGTACACCGTCACCAAGGCCCATCACATCTGGCATGAGTACACCATCACCAAGGCCCGTCTCATCTGGCATGAGTACACCGTCACCAAGGCCCGTCTCATCTGGCATGATTACATTGTCACCAAGGCCCGTCTCATCTGGCATGAGTACACCATCACCAAGGCCCGTCTCATCTGGCATGAGTACACCGTCACCAAGGCCCGTCTCGTCTGGCATGATTACACCGTCACCAAGGCCCGTCTCATCTGGCATGAGTACACCGTCACCAAGGCCCGTCTCGTCTGGCATGAGTACACCGTCACCAAGGCCCGTCTCATCTGGCATGAGTACACCGTCACCAAGGCCCGTCTCATCTGGCATGAGTACATTGTCACCAAGGCCCGTCTCATCTGGCATGAGTACACCGTCACCAAGGCCCGTCTCATCTGGCATGAGTACATTGTCACCAAGGCCCGTCTCATCTGGCATGAGTACACCGTCACCAAGGCCCGTCTCATGTGGCATGAGTACATTGTCACCAAGGCCCGTCTCGTCTGGCATGAGTACATTGTCACCAAGGCCCGTCTCGTCTGGCATGAGTACATTGTCACCAAGGCCCGTCTCGTCTGGCATGAGTACACCGTCACCAAGGCCCGTCTCATCTGGCATGAGTACACCGTCACCAAGGCCCGTCTCGTCTGGCATGAGTACACCATCACCAAGGCCCGTCTCGTCTGGCATGAGTACATTGTCACCAAGGCCTGTCTCGTCTGGCATGAGTACACCATCACCAAGGCCCGTCTCGTCTGGCATGAGTAAACCGTCACCAAGGCCCGTCTCGTCTGGCATGAGTACACCATTACCAAGGCCCGTCTCATCTGGCATGAGTACACCGTCACCAAGGCCCATCTCATCTGGCATGAGTACATTGTCACCAAGGCCCGTCTCGTCTGGCATGAGTACACCGTCACCAAGGCCCGTCTCATCTGGCATGAGTACACCGTCACCAAGGCCCATCTCATCTGGCATGAGTACACCATCACCAAGGCCCGTCTCATCTGGCATGAGTACACCGTCACCAAGGCCCGTCTCATCTGGCATGATTACATTGTCACCAAGGCCCGTCTCATCTGGCATGAGTACACCATCACCAAGGCCCGTCTCATCTGGCATGAGTACACCGTCACCAAGGCCCGTCTCGTCTGGCATGAGTACACCGTCACCAAGGCCCGTCTCGTCTGGCATGAGTACACCGTCACCAAGGCCCGTCCCATCTGGCATGAGTACATTGTCACCAAGGCCCGTCTCATCTGGCATGAGTACACCGTCACCAAGGCCCGTCTCATCTGGCATGAGTACACCGTCACCAAGGCCCGTCTCATCTGGCATGAGTACACCGTCACCAAGGCCCGTCTCATCTGGCATGAGTACATTGTCACCAAGGCCCGTCTCGTCTGGCATGAGTACACCGTCACCAAGGCCCGTCTCGTCTGTCATGAGTACACCGTCACCAAGGCCCGTCTCGTCTGGCATGAGTACACTGTCACCAAGGCCCGTCTCATCTGGCTTGAGTACACCGTCACCAAGGCCCGTCTCGTCTGGCATGAGTACACTGTCACCAAGGCCCGTCTCGTCTGGCATGAGTACACCATTACCAAGGCCCGTCTCATCTGGCATGAGTACACCATCACCAAGGCCCGTCTCGTCTGGCATGAGTACACCATTACCAAGGGCAGTCTCGTCTGGCATGATTACACTGTCACCAAGGCCCATCTCGTCTGGCATGAGTACATTGTCACCAAGGCCCGTCTCATCTGGCTTGAGTACACCGTCACCAAGGCCCGTCTCGTCTGGCATGAGTACACTGTCACCACAGCCCGTCTCGTCTGGCATGAATACATCATCACCAAGGCCCGTCTCGTCTGGCATGAGTACACCGTCACCAAGGCCCGTCTCATCTGGCATGAATACACCATCACCAAGGCCCGTCTCGTCTGGCATGAGTACACCGTCACCAAGGCCCGTCTCGTCTGGCATGAGTACACCGTCACCAAGGCCCGTCTCATCTGGCATGAATACACCGTCACCAAGGCCCGTCTCGTCTGGCATGAGTACACCGTCACCAAGTCCCATCTCGTCTGGCATGAGTACATTGTCACCAAGGCCCGTCTCCTCTGGCATGAGTACACTGTCACCAAGGCCCGTCTCGTCTGGCATGAGTACACTGTCACCAAGGCCCTTCTCGTCTGGCATGAGTACACCGTCACCAAGGCCCGTCTCATCTGGCATGAGTACACCGTCACCAAGGCCCGTCTCGTCTGGCATGAGTACACCGTCACCAAGGCCCGTCTCATCTGGCATGAGTACACCGTCACCAAGGCCCGTCTCGTCTGGCATGAGTACATTGTCACCAAGGCCCGTCTCGTCTGGCATGAGTACACCGTCACCAAGGCCCGTCTCGTCTGGCATGAGTACATTGTCACCAAGGCCCGTCTCGTCTGGCATGAGTACACTGTCACCAAGGCCCGTCTCGTCTGGCATGAGTTCACCGTCACCAAGGCCAGTCTCATCTGGCATGAGTACACCGTCACCAAGGCCCATCTCGTCTGGCATGAGTACATTGTCACCAAGGCCTGTCTCGTCTGGCATAAGTACACTGTCACCAAGGCCTGTCTCGTCTGTAGTCAGCAGAGGTGTCTGTGGTGGTCTCAGTTCAAAGATCTCACTTGACTACAGCTGCCCCAGCTATCATTGCTTTTACCGCAACTTCCACACCCCTACTATAGAAAACATCTTCTCCACGTCTACTCTGTCTAGGCCTTTCAATATCCAATATCTCAATGAGATCTCCCTCCATTCATCTAAATGCCAGCGAGTACAGGGCCACAAATGTTCCTCATATGTTAATGCTTTCATTCCTGGGATAATTTTTGTGAACCTCCTCCGGATCCACTCCAATGCCAGCACAACCTTTCTTAGATAAGAGTACCTGGTAAGGCCATGTAAACTTGTGCCAACCAACTGGCGGGGTACTCAAAGACATTTTCAATCTCTCACTGCTATGAATGGAAGTTCCTACCTGCTTCAAAATGGCAGCAATTTTACCAGTGCGTAAGAAAAGTAGTGCGAGCTGCCTTAATGACTGTCGTCCAGTAGCACTCACACCTACAATGCTGAATGCTTTGAGAGGTTGGTCATGGCGAGATTCAACACCCACCTCAGGAAGGACCTGGACCACTGCAATTTGCCAATCGCTACAATAGGTCTACAGCAAATGCTACAGAAACTAGGCCTCTATACCTCCCTCTGGAACTGGATCCTCAACTTCCTAACCAGAAGACGACAATCTGTGTGGATTGGAAATACCATCTTCACCTCACTGACAATCAACACTGGTGCACCACAGGGATGTGTGCTTAGCCTGCTGCTCTACTCTTTCTATGCCCATGACTAGAAAGCTAGGCATAGCTCAAATACCATCTATGAAATTGCTGATGATACAGCCATTGCTGACAGAAACTCAGATGATGATGAGAGCAAGGCGTACAGGAGTGAGATAGACCAGCTAGTTGAGTGGTGTTGCAACAACAACCTTGCACTCAACGTCAGCAAGACGTTGATCGTGGATTTCAGAAAGGGTAAGACAAGGGAACACACCAGTTCTCATGGAGGGACCAGAAGTGGAAAGAGTGAGCAACTTTCAAGTTCTTGGGTGTCAGTATCTCTGAGAATCTAACGTAGTCCCAACTTGTCATGTACAGCAGCTATATGTCATTAGGAGTTTGAAGAGATTTGATTGATCACCTAACACACGAAAACTTCTACAGGTGTACCTTGCAGAGAATTCTGACTGGCTGATTCACTCTCTAGTAATGGGGCAGAGGTGGGGAATAATTATTGTGTGTGTGTATATACACAGTATATAAATATATAGTTAAGTATATGTTTTATATTCTGTATATACTTAACATAATTCACTTTTCCTATATTATCATGCATTGCATTGTATTGCTGCTGCAAAGTTAACAAATTTCACAACACATGCCGGTGATAAATAAAGCTGATCTCGATTCTGAAGACCGCCCAAAAACCTCCAAGTGTGGTCTAACCAACGTCTTATAAAGCCTCAGTTTAAAGCTTAAATTTAATTAACCTTCTTTAGCCCCCTGGGAAGGTTCTTCAGCTTCTACCATTCAATGAAGACTGCCTGAAATAGTAAACATTTTAGTGATGGGCTCCTTCTGGGGATAGCAAGAGATCCTATTACATTTTCCCCAGTGCCGTTGGCAATGTTGATCACGAAACCTCCTACATTATTATATCCTGAGGATTTAACCATTGCGCTTCCTACACCATAGAGTGGCGAATCTGTGGAATTTGTTGTCAAAGAGGGCCAGGGAGGCCAAGTCAGCAGAAATTGATCATTTCTTGATTGGTAAAGAAATTAACGGTTATGGGGAGAAGGCAAGTGAGTGGGGTGAAAAAAAAATCAGCCATGATTGAATGGAGGAGCGGACTCATTGGGCCAAATGGTCTAATTCTAAGCAACTGCTTTACAAGAAAGGAATTCATTGGCTGCAATATGCTTTGGAACATGTGAAGGGAAGTGAAGGGTACTACTCCAAAGGAATTTTTTTTAATATTATAGCTTCCTTTTTAAAAACTATCTTAGAAATAGTGTGCATTATGTGAGAATTTCTCTCTTACCGCATTCTAAAATCTCCCGTGTTGCAATCCTGTGTACATACATTTGTTGTTACACGAGCGTGGTAGTGGATGAACCCAAGTGCAGAACATGGGCACAGAGACAGAGTCGGGAGGCGTTATTGATGTAGCAAGTGTGGAATCGGTATCCAGGAGCGATACTAGCAGTCCTAAGAACCATGAAATGAAATTACTCATACCAGAGTCGACCAACGAACTGGCAGCTCCTTGTTGTGATCACAGTGTCTTTATCCTGCATTTGCTGATGGAAAGCAGGTGTGTGTGTAGTCAGTGGAACCTGGGAATGACTGGAAACAAAATGAGGGGATAGAGGCCCAATTCCTGAGGTAAATAGCCAGGTGGGCGATTGCCCGAAGGGACCATGACATTTGTATTATGTTCTCACAACATTAAATCCATTTAACTCTTCCAGTCATTGACTGGATAATGAAAACCTATTAGAATAATCTTGTGATGCACACACAACCATTCTAAATGTTTACTAATTCCCTCCCATAGCCTGGGGTGATATCCAAACCCATTTGTTTTGATCGTATGCTGACTTCTACATAAATCTCATTCCCATTTCAAAAGGAATGTTGATAGTCTGGTCTCAACTCATCTTAAGCTGTTCTTCAATGTGCTCAACAAACTGCCGGTAAATTCTTCCCACCCCTTCTCTTTTTACATTCCCTATTCTGGCTCCCCTCTTTTCTCCTCACCTGCCCATCACCTTCCTCTGGTGTCCCTCCTCCTTCCCTTTCTCCCATGGTCCACTCTCCTCTCCTATCAGATCCCTTTTCTTCAGCCCTTTACCTCTTCCACGTACAGCTTCCCTCCCCCATCCACCCACCTGGTCCCACCTATCTGCCAGCTCAGATTTCCTTCTTTCCTCCCAGCTTCTTCTTCTGACTTCTTCCCTCATCCTTTCCATTTTCTATTTCCTACTGAAGGATCTAAGCCCAAAACTCCAACTGTTTATTCCCCTTCACAGATGTTGTCTGACCTGTTGAGTTCCTCCAGCATTTTGTGCCTGTAAACTATTGGAAAGGATAGGATCTATGAGCGTTTGGAGAAGTACAGTCTACTCAAGGATAGACAACATGGCTTTGTGAAGGGAAGGTCATGCATCACGAGCCTAATTGAGTTTTTTGAAGAGGTAACAAAAGAAATTGATGAGGGTAGGGTGGTGGATATGGTCTACATGGATTTTAGCAGGACATTGAACAAGGTCCACCATGAGAGACTCATCCAGAAAGTCATGAGGCATGGGTTCAGTGGAAACTTGGCTGTTTGGATAAAAAATTGGCTTACAGGAAGAAAGCAGAGGGTAGTAATGGAAGGAAAGTATTCTGCCTGGAGGTCGGTGACTAGTGGAGTGCCACAGGGATCTGTCCTGGGACCCCTGCTCTTTGTGATTTTTATAAATGACCTGGATGAAGAGATGGAAGGCTGGGTGAGTAAGATTGGAGGAGTTGTGGATGGAGCTGTAGGTTGCCAAAGGTTACAAGAGAATATAGACAGGATGCAGAGTTGGGCAGAAAAGTGGCAGATGGAGTTCAATCTGGATGTGTGAGGTGATTTTGGAAGGACAAACCAGAAGACTGAGTACAAGGTTAATGGTCAGTTACTTAAGAGTGTGGATGAACAGAGGGACCTTGGGGTTCAAATCCATACATCCCTCAAGGTCGCTGCACAGGTTGATAGGGTAGTTAAGAAGGCCTATGGGATGCTGGGCTTTATTTATAGGGGGATTGTGTTCAAGAGTAAAGAGGCCATGTTGTATCTCTACAAATCTCTGGTGAGACCACACAGAGTATTGTGTTCAGTTCTGGTCACCTCATTATAGGAAGGATGTGGAAGCTATGGAGAGGGTGCAGAGGAGATTTACCAGGATATTGCTTGAATAGGAAAACAAGTCTTATGAGGCAAGGTTAGCAGAGCTGGGACTTTTCTCTTTGGAGTGTAGAAGAATGAGAGGGGACTTGATAGAGGTCTACAAGATTATGAGAGGCATAGATAGGGTGGATAGTCAGTACCTGTTTCCCAGGGCACAAATAGCAAACACCAGAGGGCATATGCACAAAGTTAAGGGAGGGAAGACATCAGGGGTAAGTTTTTTACACAGAGGGTTGTGGGTGCCTGGAATGACTTGCCAGGGATGGTGGTGGAGGCTAAAACATCAGGAGAATTTAAGAGCCTCTTGGATAGGCACATGGATGAAAGAAAAATAGAGTGTGGGTTTAGTACATTTTTTAAGGATTATATGGGTCGGCACAACATGGAGGGCTGAAGGGCCTGTACTGCGCTGTCGTATTCTAGTGTTGGATTTGGATTAGCTTTGGTACAGGCTGAATGATTGATCTGAGTGAGATTGAACCTGCTGATTGCTCTTCCATACACAGAATACAGCACCGTATCAAACTTGAGAACACGCTGCTGGAGTTGTGCAGGATGTGGGTCAGCAAAGTCTTTAGTTGTGGTAACCAGCTTTGGTCAAAGGCATTAAGCAGAAAAGTGAGGGCACTGGTCTTCTACATCAAAAGGATTACAGGAAAAGACTGAAGAACACTCCCACTTTGCAGCCTTGAAAGATGATGAATGCGGATATCTGATTAGAGCATGCAAAGCATTGTTTAAAATAGTGCTGCACCATCAATAACTCTTGGAGACGGGAGGCGAACGATAGGCTTTTATTAGCTGCAAGAGACCACGATTAGCAGCAAGAGACCACCACACAACATCCTGGAGACTGAGGGAGGAGCAGTGCCTCCAACCGCCTTTATACAGGGGTCTATGGGAGGGGCCACAGGAGCAGTCAGCAGGGGGCGTGTCCAGACAGGTATATGTAGTTCACCACATTCACCCCCCCTTTGTTTTAAAAAGAGTCCCCATGTGGCGAAGTTTCTTACAAGTATATTTACAGGTTAAGTCTATCAGGTAGTCGAATCTGTCGCTGCGATCTACGTAGCACCGGTGGGGATTGCACAGGTGCCGGTGGTGATTGCACAGGTGCCGGTGGTGATTGCACAGGTGCCGGTGGTGGTGATTGCACAGGTGCCAGTGGTGGTGATTGCACAGGTGCCGGTGGTGGTGATTGCACAGGTGCCGGTGGTGATTGCACAGGTGCCGGTGGTGGTGATTGCACAGGTGCCAGTGGTGATTGTACAGGTGCCGGTGGTGGTGATTGCACAGGTGCCAGTGGTGATTGCACAGGTGCCGGTGGTGGTGATTGCACAGGTGCCGGTGGTGGTGATTGCACAGGTGCCAGTGGTGATTGCACAGGTGCCGGTGGTGGTGATTGCACAGGTGCCGGTGGTGATGATTGCACAGGTGCCGGTGGTGGTGATTGCACAGGTGCCAGTGGTGATTGCACAGGTGCCAGTGGTGGTGATTGCACAGGTGCCGGTGGTGATTGCACAGATGCCGGTGGTGATTGCACAGATGCCGGTGGTGATTGCACAGGTGCCGGTGG
Organism: Hemitrygon akajei; assembly: GCF_048418815.1. Classification (NCBI taxonomy): domain Eukaryota; kingdom Metazoa; phylum Chordata; class Chondrichthyes; order Myliobatiformes; family Dasyatidae; genus Hemitrygon; species Hemitrygon akajei. The sequence continues at coordinate 12,511,428 of NC_133140.1, read as the reverse complement.
TGGTGATTGCACAGGTGCCGGTGGTGATTGCACAGGTGCCGGTGGAGGTGATTGCACAGGTGCCGGTGGTGGTGATTGCACAGGTGCCAGTGGTGATTGCACAGGTGCCAGTGGTGATTGCACAGATGCCGATAGAGGTGATTGCACAGATGCCGGTGGTGATTGCACAGGTGCCGGTGGTGGTGATTGCACAGGTGCCGGTGGTGATTGCACAGGTGCCGGTGGTGGTGATTGCACAGGTGCCGGTGGAGGTGATTGCACAGATGCCGGTGGTGATTGCACAGATGCCGGTGGAGGTGATTGCACAGGTGCCGGTGGAGGTGATTGCACAGGTGCCAGTGGTGGTGATTGCACAGGTGCCAGTGGTGATTGCACAGGTGCCGGTGGTGGTGATTGCACAGGTGCCGGTGGTGATTGCACAGGTGCCGGTGGAGGTGATTGCACAGGTGCCGGTGGTGATTGCACAGGTGCCGGTGGTGGTGATTGCACAGGTGCCAGTGGTGATTGCACAGTTGCCGGTGGTGATTGCACAGGTGCCGGTGGAGGTGATTGCACAGGTGCCAGAGGTGATTGCACAGGTGCCGGTGGTGGTGATTGCACAGGTGCCAGTGGTGATTGCACAGGTGCCGGTGGTGGTGATTGCACAGGTGCCGGTGGTGATTGCACGGGTGCCGGTGGAGGTGATTGCACAGATGCCGGTGGAGGTGATTGCACAGGTGCCAGTGGTGATTGCACAGGTGCCGGTGGTGGTGATTGCACAGGTGCCAGTGGAGGTGATTGCACAGATGCCAGTGGAGGTGATTGCACAGGTGCCAGTGGTGGTGATTGCACAGGTGCCAGTGGAGGTGATTGCACAGATGCCGGTGGAGGTGATTGCACAGGTGCCAGTGGTGATTGCACAGGTGCCGGTGGAGGTGATTGCACAGGTGCCGGTGGAGGTGATTGCACAGGTGCCAGTGGTGGTGATTGCACAGGTGCCAGTGGTGATTGCACAGGTGCCGGTGGTGGTGATTGCACAGGTGCCGGTGGAGGTGATTGCACAGATGCCGGTGGTGGTGATTGCACAGGTGCCAGTGGTGATTGCACAGGTGCCAGTGGTGGTGATTGCACAGGTGCCGGTGGTGATTGCACAGGTGCCGGTGGAGGTGATTGCACAGGTGCCGGTGGTGGTGATTGCACAGGTGCCGGTGGAGGTGATTGCACAGATGCCGGTGGAGGTGATTGCACAGGTGCCAGTGGTGATTACACAGGTGCCGGAGGTGGTGATTGCACAGATGCCGGTGGTGGTGATTGCACAGATGCCGGTGGTGGTGATTGCACAGGTGCCGGTGGTGGTGATTGCACAGGTGCCAGTGGTGATTGCACAGGTGCCGGTGGTGGTGATTGCACAGGTGCCGGTGGTGGTGATTGCACAGATGCCGGTGGTGATTGCACAGGTGCCGGTGGTGGTGATTGCACAGGTGCCGGAGGTGGTGATTGCACAGATGCCGGTGGTGGTGATTGCACAGGTGCCGGTGGTGGTGATTGCACAGATGCCGGTGGTGGTGATTGCACAGGTGCCGGTGGTGGTGATTGCACAGATGCCGGTGGTGGTGATTGCACAGGTGCCGGTGGTGGTGATTGCACAGGTGCCTGTGGTGGTGATTGCACAGGTGCCGGAGGTGGTGATTGCACAGATGCCGGTGGTGGTGATTGCACAGATGCCGGTGGTGGTGATTGCACAGGTGCCGGTGGTGGTGATTGCACAGGTGCCTGTGGTGGTGATTGCACAGGTGCCGGAGGTGGTGATTGCACAGATGCCGGTGGTGGTGATTGCACAGGTGCCGGTGGTGGTGATTGCACAGGTGCCGGAGGTGGTGATTGCACAGGTGCCGGAGGTGGTGATTGCACAGGTGCCGGTGGTGCTTGCACCAGAGACGGAGGTTGTGCTGGTTCCGGCCTAACTGGAGGTGTCAGCCCACTAGGTGTCAGTGATCCCTCATGCGTGTGCAAGGCGCCTGGTATATGTGCGTACAAGACGCCCGGTATAGGAGTGTCGTGAGGAGTCTGTGTAGGGCTCGGTGTGCGCAGTGTCTCGTGGGTATATACATCGGTGGGTATGGGGTTCACAGTCACTGTGGAGTGTTTGGGGTAGGGGTCTGCTGCTCCTGCGGGCGCCAGGTCGCGGACAGAGACCGTGTCCTCCCGCCCATCAGGTAAGACCACGTAGGCATACTGGGGGTTCGCATGAAGTAGGTGAACCCTCTCGACCATCGGGGAGTATTTATTGCTCCTCGCATGTTTCCGGAGCAGCACTGGCCCTGGGGACGTCAGCCAAGTCGGTAGGGTGGTCCCAGTGGCAGACTTCCTGGGAAAAGAAAAGAGTCGCTCATGAGGGGTGGCATTGGTGGACGTGCATAACAGGGAGCGGATGGAGTGGAGCGCCTCGGGGAGGACCTCCTGCCATCGAGAGACCGGCAATCCCTTTGACCTAAGGACTAAGAGTGTGGCCTTCCACAATGTGGCATTCTTCCTCTCCACCTGTCCATTCCCCCGGGGATTATAGCTTGTGGTCCAACTAGTAGCAATGCCCCTAGCTAGCAGGTACCGACGCAGCTCGTCACTTATAAACGAGGACCCTCTATCACTGTGGATATAGCAGGGATATCCAAACAGAGTGAAGAGCTGGCACAGGGCTTTTATGACGGACGTGGTAGTGGTGTCGGGGCAGGGGATGGCAAAGGGGAACCGCGAGTACTCGTCGATAATGTTGAGAAAGTCGACATTGTTGTCGGTGGAGGGAAGGGGGCCCTTAAAGTCGACACTCAGTCGCTCAAAGGGGCAGGTGGCCTTGATAAGTTGTGCCTTTTCAGAACGGTAGAAGTGCGGTTTGCACTCAGCGCAGACTTGACAATCCCTGGTCATCGTCCTGATGTCCTCAAGGGAGTACGGCAGGTTCAGGGCTTTCACGAAATGGTAAAGTCGGGTGACCCCCGGGTGGCAAAGATCTGCATGGAGGGTGTATATCCGGTCGAGCTGTGCGCTGGCACACGCTCCCCGGGATAGGGCATCAGGGGGCTCATTGAGCCTTCCAGGCCGGTACAGGATTTCATAGTTGTAGGTGGAGAGTTCTATTCTCCACCTCAAAATTTTATCATTTTTGATTTTTCCCCGCTGTTGGTTGATGAACATGAATGCAACTGAGCGCTGGTCGGTCAGCAAGGTGAACCTTTTGCCGGCGAGATAGTGCCTCCAGTGCCTAATAGCTTCCACTATGGTCTGGGCTTCTTTCTCCACCGCGGAGTGCTGAATTTCAGGGCCTTGAAGGGTACGAGAGAAGAATGCTACTGGCCTTCCTGCCTGATTGAGGGTAGCAGCCAGCGCGAAATCGGAGGCGTCACTCTCTACTTGGAAGGGAATGGTCTCATCCACCGCATGCATCGTTGCTTTGGCAATGTCCCCTTTAATGTGGCTGAAGGCTACGCAGGCCTCGGCTGAGAGGGGAAATGCGGTGGACTGGACCAGGGGTCGGGCCTGGTCTGTGTAGTGAGGGACCCATTGGGCGTAATAGGAAAAGAAGCCCAGGCACCGTTTGAGGGATCTGAGGGTGGTGGGAAGAGGGAGTTCCAACAGGGGGCGCATACGGTCAGGGTCAGGGCCAATGACCCTATTCTCCACGACATACCCAAGGATAGCAAGTCGGGTGGTTCCGAACACACACTTGTCCCTGTTATAGGTAAGGTTAAGAGCTTTGGCCGCTTGGAAAAATTGTTGGAGGTTGGTGTCGTGATCCTGCCAGTCGTGACCGCAGATGGTGATGTTATTCAGATAGGGAAATGTGGCCTTCAGTTGGCACTGGTCCACCATCCGGTCCATTTCCCTCTGGAAGACAGAGACACCATTTGTGACACCGAAGGGGACGTGCAGGAAGTGATAGAGCCTGCCGCCCGCCTCAAAGGCGGTGTAGGGGCGGTCCTCAGGGCGGATGGGGAGCTGATGGTAAGCGGATTTCAGGTCTATGGTCGAGCACACATTGTACTGAGCTATCTGATTGACCATATCCGCGATGCGGGGTAGGGGGTACGCGTCAAGCTGCGTGAACCTATTGATGGTCTGGCTATAGTCCACGACCATCCTATTTTTCTGCCCGGTCTGAACAACGACCACCTGGGCCCTCCAAGGACTTGTGCTTGGCTCGATGATCCCCTCCCTGAGCAGCCGCTGCACCTCCGACTGAATGAAGGCCCTGTCCCCCGCGCTGTACCTCCTGCTTTCAGTTGCCACAGGTTTACAGTCGGGGGTCAGGTTGGCGAACAGCGGTGGGGGAGGGATCTTGAGGGTGGAGAGGCTGCAAGTGGTGTCAGTAGCGCAGCTGTTGGCATGGTGCTGGGTTAGATGTGTGGGTCGGTGTGTGTGTGTGGTCAGTAGCGGGGTATATGATGAATTCCTACAAAACTGAGGATTTCTGACAGTGATTGGTGGGAGGGGCCCGTCATACTCCATTGTCACACTTTTCAGGTGGCTCTGGAAGTCGAGCCCCAATAGCACAGGGGCACACAGTTGAGGCATGACCAGTAACACAAAGTCCCGATATTCTGTGCCCTGCACCACCAATGTCGCTACATAACCCCCCCGGATGTCTGTGGAATGCGATCCAGAAGCCATGGTGACCTTCTGGCTTACCGGCCATGTCACGAGTCCGCATCGTTGCACTGTGTCCGAGTGAATAAAACTCTCAGTGCTGCCCATGTCAAACAGGCAGCTAGTCCTGTGCCCCTCCACCAGGATGTCCATCATTGACCTTGCGAGCTGGTGTGGGGCACTTTGGTCGAGGGTCACGGAGGCCAGAGTAGCATCGCCGTCTTGGTGCCCGGTAAGCACCCGTGGGTCGGAGATGGGGCGAGGTGGCGCTGACAAAGATGGCCGCCCCCATGCCTCGCACGAGGCGGGCAGGCAAGATGGCGACAACTAAGATGGCGACCCCCATGCCTCGCACGCAGCGCTGCTCGACCCCACTCGTGGTTTAGACTTACAGGCCTTGGCGAAGTGGCCCTTCTTTCCGCAGCTGGAGCAGGTCGCTTCTCAGGCCGGGCAGCGTTTTCAGGGGTGCTTTTCAAGTCCGCAGAAGTAACACTGCACAGGCTTGCGACTGGCAGCAGCCGAGGTCGATTCACCGGCGGGTTGCGGGGTCTGCGGCATCCACGGGGCCGGCGGGAGATCACACGGCTGGACAGCATCAGTGTTGTGCAGAGCGGCCTCCAGCGTGTCGGCCAGCTCGATCGCCGAATGTAAGATAAGATCGGCATTTTCCAGCAGCTGCTGGCGCACGTACGCTGACCTGATCCCCGTAACGAAGGCGTCTCTTACTAGCAGCTCCGCATGCTGTTCCGCCGTCAGTCCCCTGCAGTCGCAGGCCTACACGAGTGTCTGTAGGGCCCGGACAAACTCAGCGCTCGACTCTCCAGCCCGTTGCTGCCGTGTCGCTAAGCGATGTCTTGCGTAGACAGTGTTCACCGGCCGCAGGTACTGTCTCTTGAGGGCGTCCAGTGCCCCTTGGTAGGTTGGCAGGTCCCTGATTAGGGACTGACCCTGGAGAGGAGAACTCTGTGCATGATAGCAGGCTCAGTCACACAAATCTCTTCTAGGTACGATTGGAAGCATGCAAGCCAGAGTTCAAAGGCAATGGCTGCCTCAGGAGATTGAGGATCAATGTCCAATCTGTCTGGTCGTAAAATGCTCTCCATGTTTTAAAATTGCAGCTAATAAAATTGATGCACCGTCAATAACTCTCAGAGACGGGAGGCGAACGATAGGCTTTTATTAGCTGCAAGAGACCACAATTAGCAGCAAGAGACGAGCATACAACATCCTGGAGACTGAGGGGGGAGCAGTGCCTCCAACCGCCTTTATACAGGGGTCTGTGGGAGGGGCCACAGGAGCAGTCAGCAGAGGGGCGTGTCCAGACAGGTATATGTAGTTCACCACAAATAGAAAGTTAAAAAATGAATTCCAAGGCAAGATCTAAGTATCTAGATAAAATGCCCTGAAAAAGTATTCAGCACCAACACTTTAATATAATAATAGCCCCAACACTGTAATATAATAATAGCCCCAACACTTTAATATAATAATAGCCCCAACACTCTAATATAATAATAGCCCCAACACTTTAATATAATAATACCCCAACACTCTAATATAATAATAGCCCCAACACTTTAATAGAATAAGAGCCCCAACACTCTAATATGATAACAGCCCCAACACTTTAATATAATAATAGCCCCAACACTCTAATATAATAATAGCCCCAACACTTTAATATAATAATAGCCCCAACACTCTAATATAATAATAGCCCCAACACTTTAATATAATAATAGCCCAAAAACTCTAATATAATAATAGCCCCAACACTCTAATATAATAATAGCCCCAACACTTTAATATAATAATAGCCCCAACACTCTAATATAATAATAGCCCCAACACTTTAATATAATAATAGCCCCAACACTCTAATATAATAATAGCCCCAACACTTTAATAGAATAAGAGCCCCAACACTCTAATATGATAACAGCCCCAACACTTTAATATAATAATAGCCCCAACACTCTAATATAATAATAGCCCCAACACTTTAATAGAATAATAGCCCCAACACTCTAATATAATAACAGCCCCAACACTTTAATATAATAATAGCCCCAACACTCTAATATAATAATAACCCCAACACTCTAATATAATAATAGCCCCAACACTCTAATATAATAATAGCCCCAACACTTTAATATAATAATAGCCCCAACACTTTAATATAATAATAGCCCCAACACTCTAATATAATAATAGCCCGAACACTCTAATATAATGACAGCCCCAACACTTTAATATAATAATAGCCCCAACACTCTAATATAATAACAGCCCCAACACTTTAATATAATAATAGCCCCAACACTTTAACATAATAATAGCCCCAACACTCTAATATAATAATAGCCCGAACACTCTAATATAATGACAGCCCCAACACTTTAATATAATAATAGCCCCAACACTTTAATATAATAATAGCCCCAACACTTTAATATAATAATAGCCCCAACACTCTAATATAATAACAGCCCCAACACTTTAATATAATAACAGCCACAACACTTTAATATAATAATAGCCCCAACACTCTAATATAATGACAGCCCCAACACTTTAATATAATAATAGCCCCAACACTTTAATATAATAATAGCCCCAACACTCTAATATAATAACAGCCCCAACACTTAAATATAATAATAGCCCCAACACTTTAATATAATAATAGCCGCAACACTCTAATCTAATAACAGACCCAACACTTTAATATAATAATAGCCCCAACACTTTAATATAATAATAGCCCCAACACTCTAATATAATAATAACCCCAACACACTAATATAATAATAGTCCCAACACTTTAATATAATAATAGCCCCAACACTCTAATATAATAATAGCCCCAACACTTTAATATAATAATAGCCCCAACACTTTAATATAATAACAGCCCCAACACTTTAATATAATAATAGCCCCAACACTTTAATATAATAACAGACCCAACACATTAATATATTAGCCCCAACACTTTAATATAATAATAGACCCAACACTTTAATATAATAATAGCCCCAACATTCTAATATAAAAACAGCCCCAACACTTTAATATAATAATAGCCCCAACACTCTAATATAATAATAGCCACAACACTCTAATATAATAATAGCCCCAACACTCTAATATAATAATAACCCCAACACTCTAATATAATAATAGTCCCAACACTTTATTATAATAATAGGCCCAACACTCTAATATAATAATAGCCCCAACACTCTAATATAATAATAACCCCAACACTCTAATATAATAATAGTCCCAACACTTTAACATAATAATGGCCCCAACACTCTAATATAATAATAACCCCAACACTTTAATATAATAATAGCCCCAACACTTTAATATAATAACAGCCCCAACACTTTAATATAATAATAGCCCCAACACTTTAATATAATAACAGCCCCAACACTTTAATATAATAACAGCCCCAACACTCTAATATAATAAAAGCCCCAACACTCTAATATAATAATAGCCCCAACACTTTAATATAATAACAGCCCCAACACTTTAATATAATAATAGCCCCAACACTTTAATATAATAATAGCCCCAATACTCTAATATAATAACAGCCCCAACACTTTAATATAATAATAGCCCCAACACTTTAATAGAATAATAGCCCCAACACTTTAATAGAATAATAGCCCCAACACTCTAATATAATAATAGCCCCAACACCTTAATATAATAATAGCCCCAATACTTCAATATAATAACAGCCACAACACTTTAATATAATAATAGCCCCAACACTCTAATATAATAATAGCCACAACACTCTAATATAATAATAGCCCCAACACTCTAATATAATAATTACCCCAACACTCTAATATAATAATAGCCCCAACACTTTAATATAATAACAGCCCCAACACTATAATATAATAATATCCCCAACACTTTAATATAATAATAGCCCCAACACTCTAATATAATAACAGCCCCAACACTCTAATATAATAATAGCCCCAACACTTTAATATAATAATAGCCCCAACACTCTAATAGAATAATAGCCCCAACAATCTAATATAATAATAGCCCCAACACTTTAATAGAATAATAGCCCCAACACTCTAATATAATAACAGCACCAAAACTTTAATATAATAATAGCCCCAACACTCTAATATAATAATAGCCCCAACAATTTAATAGAATAATAGCCCCAACACTCTAATATAATAACAGCCCCAACACTTTAATATAATAATAGCCCCAACACTCTAATATAATAATAACCCCAACACTCTAATATAATAATAACCCCAACACACTAATATAATAATAGCCCCAACACTTTAATATAATAATAGCCCCAACACTCTAATATAATAACAGCCCCAACACTTTAATATAATAATAGCCACAACACTTTAATATAATAATAGCCCCAACACTCTAATATAATAACAGCCCCAACACTCTAATATAATAATAGCCCCAACACTCTAATATAATAACAGCCCCAACACTTTAATATAATAATAGCCCCAACACTTTAATATAATAATAGCCCCAACACACTAATATAATAACCGCCCCAACACTCTAATATAATAATAGCCCCAACACTTTAATATAATAATAGCCCCAACTCTCTAATATAATAATAGCCCCAACACTTTAATATAATAATAGCCCCAACTCTCTAATATAATAATAGCCCCAACACTTTAATATAATAATAGCCCCAACACTCTAATATAATAATAGCCCCAACACTTTAATATAATAATAGCCCCAATACTTCAATATAATAACAGCCACAACACTTTAATATAATAATAGTCCCAACACTCTAATATAATAACAGCCCCAACACTCTAATATAATAACAGCCCCAACACTTTAATATAATAATAGCCCCAACACTTTAATATAATAATAGCCCCAACACTCTAATATAATAATAGCCCCAACACTTTAATATAATAATAGCCCCAACACTCTAATATAATAACAGCCCCAAAACTTTAATATAATAATAGCCCCAACACTTTAATATAATATTAGCCGCAACACTCTGATGTAATAACAGCCCCAACACTTTAATATAATAATAGCCCCAACACTTTAATATAATAATAGCCCCAACACTTTAATATAATATTAGCCCCAACACTCTAATATAATAACAGCCCCAACACTTTAATATAATAATAGCCCCAACACTTTAATATAATAATAGCCCCAACACTCTAATATAATAACAGCCCCAACACTTTAATATAATAATAGCCCCAACACTCTAATATAATAACAGCCCCAACACTTTAATATAATAATAGCCCCAACACTTTAATATAATAATAGCCCCAACACTCTAATATAATAATAGCCCCAACACTTTAATATAATAATAGCCCCAACACTCTAATATAATAATAGCCCCAACACTCTAATATAATAATAGCCCCAACACTTTAATAGAATAATAGCCCCAACACTTTAATAGAATAATAGCCCCAACACTCTAATATAATAATAGCCCCAACACCTTAATATAATAATAGCCCCAATACTTCAATATAATAACAGCCACAACACTTTAATATAATAATAGCCCCAACACTCTAATATAATAATAGCCACAACACTCTAATATAATAATAGCCCCAACACTCTAATATAATAATAACCCCAACACTCTAATATAATAATAGCCCCAACACTTTAATATAATAACAGCCCCAACACTATAATATAATAATATCCCCAACACTTTAATATAATAATAGCCCCAACACACTAATATAATAACAGCCCCAACACTCTAATATAATAATAGCCCCAACACTTTAATATAATAATAGCCCCAACACTCTAATAGAATAATAGCCCCAACAATCTAATATAATAATAGCCCCAACACTTTAATAGAATAATAGCCCCAACACTCTAATATAATAACAGCACCAAAACTTTAATATAATAATAGCCCCAACACTCTAATATAATGATAGCCCCAACAATTTAATAGAATAATAGCCCCAACACTCTAATATAATAACAGCCCCAACACTTTAATATAATAATAGCCCCAACACTCTAATATAATAATAACCCCAACACTCTAATATAATAATAACCCCAACACACTAATATAATAATAGCCCCAACACTTTAATATAATAATAGCCCCAACACTCTAATATAATAACAGCCCCAACACTTTAATATAATAATAGCCCCAACACTCTAATATAATAACAGCCCCAACACTTTAATATAATAATAGCCCCAACACTTTAATATAATATTAGCCGCAACACTCTAATATAATAACAGCCCCAACACTTTAATATAATAATAGCACCAACACTTTAACATAATAACAGCCACAACACTTTAATATAATAATAGCCCCAACACTTTAATATAATAACAGCCCCAACACTTTAATATAATAATAGCCCCAACACTTTAATATAATAACAGCCCCAACACATTAATATAATAATAGCCCCAACACTTTAATATAATAATAGACCCAACTCTTTAATATAATAATAGCCCCAACATTCTAATATAAAAACAGCCCCAACACTTTCATATAATAATAGCCCCAACACTCTAATATAATAATAGCCACAACACTCTAATATAATAATAGCCCCAACACTCTAATATAATAATAACCCCAACACTCTAATATAATAATAGCCCCAACACTTTAATATAATAACAGCCCCAACACTATAATATAATAATATCCCCAACACTTTAATATAATAATAGCCCCAACACTCTAATATAATAACAGCCCCAACACTCTAATATAATAATAGCCCCAACACTTTAATATAATAATAGCCCCAACACTCTAACATAATAATAGCCCCAACACTTTAATATAATAATAGCCCCAACACTCTAATATAATAATAGCCCCAACACTTTAATATAATAATAGCCCCAATACTTCAATATAATAACAGCCACAACACTTTAATATAATAATAGCCCCAACACTCTAATATAATAACAGCCCCAACACTTTAATATAATAATAGCCCCAACACTTTAATATAATAATAGCCCCAACACTCTAATATAATAATAGCCCCAACACTTTAATATAATAATAGCCCCAACACTCTAATATAATAATAGCCCCAACACTCTAATATAATAATAGCCCCAACACTTTAATAGAATAATAGCCCCAACAATCTAATATAATAATAGCCCCAACACTCTAATATAATAACAGCACCAAAACTTTAATATAATAATAGCCCCAACACTCTAATATAATAATAGCCCCAACAATTTAATGGAATAATAGCCCCAACACTCTAATATAATAACAGCCCCAACACTTTAATATAATAATAGCCCCAACACTCTAATATTATAATAACCCCAACACTCTAATATAATAATAACCCCAACACACTAATATAATAATAGCCCCAACACTTTAATATAATAATAGCCCCAACACTCTAATATAATAACAGCCCCAACACTTTAATATAATAATAGCCCCAACACTTTAATATAATATTAGCCGCAACACTCTAATATAATAACAGCCCCAACACTTTAATATAATAATAGCCCCAACACTTTAATATAATAACAGCCCCAACACTTTAATATAATAATAGCACCAACATTCTAATATAAAAACAGCCCCAACACTTTAATATAATAATAGCCCCAACACTCTAATATAATAATAGCCACAACACTCTAATATAATAATAGCCCCAACACTCTAATATAATAATAACCCCAACACTCTAATATAATAATAGCCTCAACACTTAAATATAATAACAGCCCCAACACTATAATATAATAATATCCCCAACACTTTAATATAATAATAGCCCCAACACTCTAATATAATAACAGCCCCAACACTCTAATATAATAATAGCCCCAACACTTTAATATAATAATAGCCCCAACACTCTAACATAATAATAGCCCCAACACTTTAATATAATAATAGCCCCAACACTCTAATATAATAATAGCCCCAACACTTTAATATAATAATAGCCCCAATACTTCAATATAATAACAGCCACAACACTTTAATATAATAATAGCCCCAACACTCTAATATAATAACAGCCCCAACACTTTAATATAATAATAGCCCCAACACTCTAATATAATAATAGCCCCAACACTTTAATATAATAATAGCCCCAACACTCTAATATAATAATAGCCCCAACACTCTAATATAATAATAGCCCCAACACTTTAATAGAATAATAGCCCCAACACTTTAATAGAATAATAGCCCCAACAATCTAATATAATAATAGCCCCAACACTCTAATATAATAACAGCACCAAAACTTTAATATAATAATAGCCCCAACACTCTAATATAATAATAGCCCCAACAATTTAATAGAATAATAGCCCCAACACTCTAATATAATAACAGCCCCAACACTTTAATATAATAATAGCCCCAACACTCTAATATTATAATAACCCCAACACTCTAATATAATAATAACCCCAACACACTAATATAATAATAGCCCCAACACTTTAATATAATAATAGCCCCAACACTCTAATATAATAACAGCCCCAACACTTTAATATAATAATAGCCCCAACACTTTAATATAATATTAGCCGCAACACTCTAATATAATAACAGCCCCAACACTTTAATATAATAATAGCCCCAACACTTTAATATAATAACAGCCCCAACACTTTAATATAATAATAGCACCAACACTTTAATATAATAACAGCCCCAACACTTTAATATAATAATAGCCCCAACACTTTAATATAATAACAGCCCCAACACATTAATATAATAATAGCCCCAACACTTTAATATAATAATAGACCCAACACTTTAATATAATAATAGCCGCAACATTCTAATATAAAAACAGCCCCAACACTTTAATATAATAATAGCCCCAACACTCTAATATAATAATAGCCACAACACTCTAATATAATAATAGCCCCAACACTCTAATATAATAATAACCCCAACACTCTAATATAATAATAGCCCCAACACTTTAATATAATAACAGCCCCAACACTATAATATAATAATAGCCCCAACACTTTAATATAATAATAGCCCCAACACTCTAATATAATAACAGCCCCAACACTCTAATATAATAATAGCCCCAACACTTTAATATAATAATAGCCCCAACACTCTAACATAATAATAGCCCCAACACTTTAATATAATAATAGCCCCAACACTCTAATATAATAATAGCCCCAACACTTTAATATAATAATAGTCCCAACACTTTAATATAATAATAGCCACAACACTCTAATATAATAATAGCCCCAACACTCTAATATAATAATAACCCCAACACTCTAATATAATAATAGTCCCAACACTTTAATATAATAATAGCCCCAACACTCTAATATAATAATAACCCCAACACTTTAATATAATAATAGCCCCAACACTTTAATATAATAACAGCCCCAACACTTTAATATAATAATAGCCCCAACACTTTAATATAATAACAGCCCCAACACATTAATATAATAATAGCCCCAACACTTTAATATAATAACAGCCCCAACACTCTAATATAATAATAGCCCCAACACTCTAATATAATAATAGCCCCAACACTTTAATATAATAACAGCCCCAACACTCTAATATAATAATAGCCCCAACACTTTAATATAATAATAGCCCCAACTCTCTAATATAATAATAGCCCCAACACTTTAATATAATAATAGCCCCAACACTCTAATATAATAATAGCCCCAACACTTTAATATAATAATAGCCCCAATACTTCAATATAATAACAGCCACAACACTTTAATATAATAATAGCCCCAACACTCTAATATAATAACAGCCCCGACACTTTAATATAATAATAGCCCCAACACTCTAATATAATAACAGCCCCGACACTTTAATATAATAATAGCCCCAACACTTTCATATAATAATAGCCCCAACTCTCTAATATAATAATAGCCCCAACACTTTAATATAATAATAGCCCCAACACTCTAATATAATAATAGCCCCAACACTCTAATATAATAATAGCCCCAACACTTTAATATAATAATAGCCCCAACACTTTAATAGAATAATAGCCCCAACAATCTAATATAATAATAGCCCTAACACTTTAATAGAATAATAGCCCCAACACTCTAATATAATAACAGCACCAAAACTTTAATATAATAATAGCCCCAACACTCTAATATAATAATAGCCCCAACAATTTAATAGAATAATAGCCCCAACACTCTAATATAATAACAGCCCCAACACTTTAATATAATAATAGCCCCAACACTCTAATATAATAATAACCCCAACACTCTAATATAATAATAGCCCCAAAACTCTAATATAATAACAGCCCCAACACTTTATTATAATAATAGCCCCAACACTTTAATATAATATCAGCCCCAACACATTAATATAATAATAGCACCAACACTTTAATATAATAATAGACCCAACACTTTAATATAATAATAGCCACAACACTCTAATATAATAATAGCCCCAACATTCTGATATAAAAACAGCTCTAACACTTTAATATAGTAATAGCCCCAACACTCTAATATAATAATAGCCACAACACTCTAATATAATAATAGCCCCAACACTCTAATATAATAATAACCCCAACACTCTAATATAATAATAGTCCCAACAATTTAATATAATAATAGCCCCAATACTCTAATATAATAATAGCCCCAACACTCTAATATAATAATAACCCCAACACTCTAATATAATAATAGTCCCAACACTTTAATATAATAATAGCCCCAACACTCTAATATAATAATAACCCCAACACTTTAATATAATAATAGCCCCAACACTTTAATATAATAACAGCCCCAACACACTAATATAATAATAGCCCCAACACTTTAATAGAATAATAGCCCCAACACTCTAATATAATAACAGCCCCAACACTTTAATATAATAATAGCCCCAACACTCTAATATAATAATAACCCCAACACTCTAATATAATAATAGCCCCAAAACTCTAATATAATAACAGCCCCAACACTTTAATATAATAATAGCCCCAACACTCTAATATAATAACAGCCCCAACACTTTAATATAATAATAGCCCCAACACTCTAATATAATAACAGCCCCAACACTTTAATATAATAATAGCCCCAACACTTTAATATAATATTAGTCGCAACACTCTAATTTAATAACAGCCCCAACACTTTAATATAATAATAGCCCCAACACTTTAATATAATAATAGCCCCAACACTTTAATATAATATTAGCCCCAACACTCTAATATAATAACAGCCCCAACCATTTAATATAATAATAGCCCCAACACGTTAATATAATAATAGCCACAAAACTCTAATATAATAACAGACCCAACACTTTAATATAATAATAGCCCCAACACTTTAATATAATATTAGCCCCAACACTCTAATATAATAACAGCCCCAACACTTTAATACAATAATAGCCCCAACACTTTAATATAATAATAACCCCAACACTCTAATATAATAATAGCCCCAAAACTCTAATATAATAACAGCCCCAACACTTTAATATAATAATAGCCCCAACACTCTAATATAATAACAGCCCCAACACTTTAATACAATAATAGCCCCAACACTCTAATATAATAACAGCCCCAACACTTTAATATAATAATAGCCCCAACACTTTAATATTATATTAGCCGCAACACTCTAATATAATAACAGCCCCAACACTTTAATATAATAATAGCCCCAACACTCTAATATAATAATAGCCCCAACACATTAATATAATAATAGCCCCAACACTTTAATAGAATAATAGCCCCAACAATCTAATATAATAATAGCCCCAACACTTTAATAGAATAATAGCCCCAACACTCTAATATAATAACAGCACCAAAACTTTAATATAATAATAGCCCCAACACTCTAATATAATAATAGCCCCAACAATTTAATAGAATAATAGCCCCAACACTCTAATATAATAACAGCCCCAACACTTTAATATAATAATAGCCCCAACACTCTGATATAATAATAACCCCAACACTCTAATATAATAATAGCCCCAAAACTCTAATATAATAACAGCCCCAACACTTTAATATAATAATAGCCCCAACACTTTAATATAATAACAGCCCCAACACATTAATATAATAATAGCACCAACACTTTAATATAATAATAGACCCAACACTTTAATATAATAATAGCCACAACACTCTAATATAATAATAGCCCCAGCATTCTAATATAAAAACAGCTCCAACACTTTAATATAATAATAGCCCCAACACTCTAATATAGTAATAGCCACAACACTCTAATATAATAATAGCCCCAACACTCTAATATAATAATAACCCCAACACTCTAATATAATAATAGTCCCAACACTTTAATATAATAATAGCCCCAACACTCTAATATAATAATAGCCCCAACACTCTAATATAATAATAACCCCAACACTCTAATATAATAATAGTCCCAACACTTTAATATAATAATAGCCCCAACACTCTAATATAATAATAACCCCAACACTTTAATATAATAATAGCCCCAACACTTTAATATAATAACAGCCCCAACACTTTAATATAATAATAGCCCCAACACTTTAATATAATAACAGCCCCAACACTTTAATATAATAATAGCCCCAACACTTTAATATAATAACAGCCCCAACACTCTAATATAATAATAGCCCCAACACTCTAATATAATAATAGCGCCAACAATTTAATATAATAACAGCCCCAACACTTTAATATAATAATAGCCCCAACACTTTAATATAATAATAGCCCCAACACTCTAATATAATAACAGCCCCAACACTCTAATATAATAATAGCCCCAACACTTTAATATAATAATAGCCCCAACTCTCTAATATAATAATAGCCCCAACACTTTAATATAATAATAGCCCCAACACTCTAATATAATAATAGCCCCAACACTTTAATATAATAATAGCCCCAATACTTCAATATAATAACAGCCACAACACTTTAATATAATAATAGCCACAACACTCTAATATAATAACAGCCCCAACACTGTAATATAATAATAGCCCGAACACTTTAATATAATAATAGCCCCAACACTGTAATATAATAATAGCCCCAACACTTTAATATAATAATAGCCCCAACACTTTAACATAATAACAGCCACAACACTTTAATATAATAATAGCCCCAACACTTTAATATAATAACAGCCCCAACACTTTAATATAATAACAGCCCCAACACATTAATATAATAATAGCCCCAACACTTTAATATAATAATAGACCCAACACTTTAATATAATAATAGCCCCAACATTCTAATATAAAAACAGCCCCAACACTTTCATATAATAATAGCCCCAACACTCTAATATAATAATAGCCACAACACTCTAATATAATAATAGCCCCAACACTCTAATATAATAATAACCCCAACACTCTAATATAATAATAGCCCCAACACTTTAATATAATAACAGCCCCAACACTATAATATAATAATATCCCCAACACTTTAATATAATAATAGCCCCAACACTCTAATATAATAACAGCCCCAACACTCTAATATAATAATAGCCCCAACACTTTAATATAATAATAGCCCCAACACTCTAACATAATAATAGCCCCAACACTTTAATATAATAATAGCCCCAACACTCTAATATAATAATAGCCCCAACACTTTAATATAATAATAGCCCCAATACTTCAATATAATAACAGCCACAACACTTTAATATAATAATAGCCCCAACACTCTAATATAATAACAGCCCCAACACTTTAATATAATAATAGCCCCAACACTTTAATATAATAATAGCCCCAACACTCTAATATAATAATAGCCCCAACACTTTAATATAATAATAGCCCCAACACTCTAATATAATAATAGCCCCAACACTCTAATATAATAATAGCCCCAACAATCTAATATAATAATAGCCCCAACACTCTAATATAATAACAGCACCAAAACTTTAATATAATAATAGCCCCAACACTCTAATATAATAATAGCCCCAACAATTTAATGGAATAATAGCCCCAACACTCTAATATAATAACAGCCCCAACACTTTAATATAATAATAGCCCCAACACTCTAATATTATAATAACCCCAACACTCTAATATAATAATAACCCCAACACACTAATATAATAATAGCCCCAACACTTTAATATAAATATAGCCCCAACACTCTAATATAATAACAGCCCCAACACTTTAATATAATAATAGCCCCAACACTTTAATATAATATTAGCCGCAACACTCTAATATAATAACAGCCCCAACACTTTAATATAATAATAGCCCCAACACTTTAATATAATAACAGCCCCAACACTTTAATATAATAATAGCACCAACACTTTAATATAATAACAGCCCCAACACTTTAATATAATAATAGCCCCAACACTTTAATATAATAACAGCCCCAACACATTAATATAATAATAGCCCCAACACTTTAATATAATAATAGACCCAACACTTTAATATAATAATAGCCCCAACATTCTAATATAAAAACAGCCCCAACACTTTAATATAATAATAGCCCCAACACTCTAATATAATAATAGCCACAACACTCTAATATAATAATAGCCCCAACACTCTAATATAATAATAACCCCAACACTCTAATATAATAATAGCCTCAACACTTTAATATAATAACAGCCCCAACACTATAATATAATAATATCCCCAACACTTTAATATAATAATAGCCCCAACACTCTAATATAATAACAGCCCCAACACTCTAATATAATAATAGCCCCAACACTTTAATATAATAATAGCCCCAACACTCTAACATAATAATAGCCCCAACACTTTAATATAATAATAGCCCCAACACTCTAATATAATAATAGCCCCAACACTTTAATATAATAATAGCCCCAATACTTCAATATAATAACAGCCACAACACTTTAATATAATAATAGCCCCAACACTCTAATATAATAACAGCCCCAACACTTTAATATAATAATAGCCCCAACACTCTAATATAATAATAGCCCCAACACTTTAATATAATAATAGCCCCAACACTCTAATATAATAATAGCCCCAACACTCTAATATAATAATAGCCCCAACACTTTAATAGAATAATAGCCCCAACACTTTAATAGAATAATAGCCCCAACAATCTAATATAATAATAGCCCCAACACTCTAATATAATAACAGCACCAAAACTTTAATATAATAATAGCCCCAACACTCTAATATAATAATAGCCCCAACAATTTAATAGAATAATAGCCCCAACACTCTAATATAATAACAGCCCCAACACTTTAATATAATAATAGCCCCAACACTCTAATATTATAATAACCCCAACACTCTAATATAATAATAACCCCAACACACTAATATAATAATAGCCCCAACACTTTAATATAATAATAGCCCCAACACTCTAATATAATAACAGCCCCAACACTTTAATATAATAATAGCCCCAACACTTTAATATAATATTAGCCGCAACACTCTAATATAATAACAGCCCCAACACTTTAATATAATAATAGCCCCAACACTTTAATATAATAACAGCCCCAACACTTTAATATAATAATAGCACCAACACTTTAATATAATAACAGCCCCAACACTTTAATATAATAATAGCCCCAACACTTTAATATAATAACAGCCCCAACACATTAATATAATAATAGCCCCAACACTTTAATATAATAATAGACCCAACACTTTAATATAATAATAGCCGCAACATTCTAATATAAAAACAGCCCCAACACTTTAATATAATAATAGCCCCAACACTCTAATATAATAATAGCCACAACACTCTAATATAATAATAGCCCCAACACTCTAATATAATAATAACCCCAACACTCTAATATAATAATAGCCCCAACACTTTAATATAATAACAGCCCCAACACTATAATATAATAATAGCCCCAACACTTTAATATAATAATAGCCCCAACACTCTAATATAATAACAGCCCCAACACTCTAATATAATAATAGCCCCAACACTTTAATATAATAATAGCCCCAACACTCTAACATAATAATAGCCCCAACACTTTAATATAATAATAGCCCCAACACTCTAATATAATAATAGCCCCAACACTTTAATATAATAATAGTCCCAACACTTTAATATAATAATAGCCACAACACTCTAATATAATAATAGCCCCAACACTCTAATATAATAATAACCCCAACACTCTAATATAATAATAGTCCCAACACTTTAATATAATAATAGCCCCAACACTCTAATATAATAATAACCCCAACACTTTAATATAATAATAGCCCCAACACTTTAATATAATAACAGCCCCAACACTTTAATATAATAATAGCCCCAACACTTTAATATAATAACAGCCCCAACACATTAATATAATAATAGCCCCAACACTTTAATATAATAACAGCCCCAACACTCTAATATAATAATAGCCCCAACACTCTAATATAATAATAGCCCCAACACTTTAATATAATAACAGCCCCAACACTCTAATATAATAATAGCCCCAACACTTTAATATAATAATAGCCCCAACTCTCTAATATAATAATAGCCCCAACACTTTAATATAATAATAGCCCCAACACTCTAATATAATAATAGCCCCAACACTTTAATATAATAATAGCCCCAATACTTCAATATAATAACAGCCACAACACTTTAATATAATAATAGCCCCAACACTCTAATATAATAACAGCCCCGACACTTTAATATAATAATAGCCCCAACACTCTAATATAATAACAGCCCCGACACTTTAATATAATAATAGCCCCAACACTTTCATATAATAATAGCCCCAACTCTCTAATATAATAATAGCCCCAACACTTTAATATAATAATAGCCCCAACACTCTAATATAATAATAGCCCCAACATTCTAATATAATAATAGCCCCAACACTTTAATATAATAATAGCCCCAACACTTTAATAGAATAATAGCCCCAACAATCTAATATAATAATAGCCCCAACACTTTAATAGAATAATAGCCCCAACACTCTAATATAATAACAGCACCAACACTTTAATATAATAATAGCCCCAACACACTAATATAATAATAGCCCCAACACTTTAATAGAATAATAGCCCCAACACTCTAATATATTAACAGCCCCAACACTTTAATATAATAATAGCCCCAACACTCTAATATAATAATAACCCCAACACTCTAATATAATAATAGCCCCAAAACTCTAATATAATAACAGCCCCAACACTTTAATATAATAATAGCCCCAACACTCTAATATAATAACAGCCCCAACACTTTAATATAATAATAGCCCCAACACTCTAATATAATAATAGCCCCAACACTTTAATATAATATTAGCCGCAACACTCTAATATAATAACAGCCCCAACACTTTAATATAATAATAGCCCCAACACTTTAATATAATAATAGCCCCAACACTTTAATATAATATTAGCCCCAACACTCTAATATAATAACAGCCCCAACACTTTAATATAATAATAGCCCCAACACTTTAATATAATAATAGCCCCAACACTCTAATATAATAACAGACCCAACACTTTAATATAATAATAGCCCCAACACTTTAATATAATATTAGCCGCAACACTCTAATATAATAACAGCCCCAACACTTTAATATAATAATAGCCCCAACACTTTAATATAATAATAACCCCAACACTCTAATATAATAATAGCCCCAAAACTCTAATATAATAACAGCCCCAACACTTTAATATAATAATAGCCCCAACACTCTAATATAATAACAGCCCCAACACTTTAATATAATGATAGCCCCAACACTCTAATATAATAACAGCCCCAACACTTTAATATAATAATAGCCCCAACACTTTAATATTATATTAGCCGCAACACTCTAATATAATAACAGCCCAAAACACTTTAATATAATAATAGCCCCAACACTCTAATATAATAATAGCCCCAACACTTTAATATAATAATAGCCCCAACACTTTAATAGAATAATAGCCCCAACAATCTAATATAATAATAGCCCTAACACTTTAATAGAATAATAGCCCCAACACTCTAATATAATAACAGCACCAAAACTTTAATATAATAATAGCCCCAACACTCTAATATAATAATAGCCCCAACAATTTAATAGAATAATAGCCCCAACACTCTAATATAATAACAGCCCCAACACTTTAATATAATAATAGCCCCAACACTCTAATATAATAATAACCCCAACACTCTAATATAATAATAGCCCCAAAACTCTAATATAATAACAGCCCCAACACTTTATTATAATAATAGCCCCAACACTTTAATATAATATCAGCCCCAACACATTAATATAATAATAGCACCAACACTTTAATATAATAATAGACCCAACACTTTAATATAATAATAGCCACAACACTCTAATATAATAATAGCCCCAACATTCTGATATAAAAACAGCTCTAACACTTTAATATAGTAATAGCCCCAACACTCTAATATAATAATAGCCACAACACTCTAATATAATAATAGCCCCAACACTCTAATATAATAATAACCCCAACACTCTAATATAATAATAGTCCCAACAATTTAATATAATAATAGCCCCAATACTCTAATATAATAATAGCTCCAACACTCTAATATAATAATAACCCCAACACTCTAATATAATAATAGTCCCAACACTTTAATATAATAATAGCCCCAACACTCTAATATAATAATAACCCCAACACTTTAATATAATAATAGCCCCAACACTTTAATATAATAACAGCCCCAACACACTAATATAATAATAGCCCCAACACTTTAATAGAATAATAGCCCCAACACTCTAATATAATAACAGCCCCAACACTTTAATATAATAATAGCCCCAACACTCTAATATAATAATAACCCCAACACTCTAATATAATAATAGCCCCAAAACTCTAATATAATAACAGCCCCAACACTTTAATATAATAATAGCCCCAACACTCTAATATAATAACAGCCCCAACACTTTAATATAATAATAGCCCCAACACTCTAATATAATAACAGCCCCAACACTTTAATATAATAATAGCCCCAACACTTTAATATAATATTAGTCGCAACACTCTAATTTAATAACAGCCCCAACACTTTAATATAATAATAGCCCCAACACTTTAATATAATAATAGCCCCAACACTTTAATATAATATTAGCCCCAACACTCTAATATAATAACAGCCCCAACCATTTAATATAATAATAGCCCCAACACGTTAATATAATAATAGCCACAAAACTCTAATATAATAACAGACCCAACACTTTAATATAATAATAGCCCCAACACTTTAATATAATATTAGCCCCAACACTCTAATATAATAACAGCCCCAACACTTTAATACAATAATAGCCCCAACACTTTAATATAATAATAACCCCA